>NW_028245577.1:142500-378726 GCF_964263255.1 Lissotriton vulgaris | reverse complement strand
CTCAGGGGTGTGGAATTTATTAAAATATCTACTTGTCCATGGGACAGGTTGCTTCATAAATCTACCTGTCCTGAAACAAAATCCACTTGTCCCTTTGGTGCCATGTTGTGCGGCGCAAAATTATGGCAGCAATCTCATTATATAAGAGCTCTTAAATAGCCTCTCTGTTTATGCCAGGGCACCTACCATAGTAGTGTTTGAATACTAGCAATCCCTTTATTTTGCTACGTTTCCGCAGATCTAAATACTGGGACTGAAGGTAGTGGTAAACCATAGTTCCAGGGTTGGAGTGTCCTTTTGAGTCTATGCAAAACTACTAACTTGCATGTTTTAAGGGTTTTCAAAAACTCTTCTCTCATCTTCTCTAATCTTAT
This sequence comes from Lissotriton vulgaris, assembly GCF_964263255.1. Classification (NCBI taxonomy): domain Eukaryota; kingdom Metazoa; phylum Chordata; class Amphibia; order Caudata; family Salamandridae; genus Lissotriton; species Lissotriton vulgaris. The sequence goes on along the minus strand of NW_028245577.1, from coordinate 378,352 downwards.
CCAATTCAGAGAAATGTTGGAAAATTTACTCCTGACAATGGCAGATGTAAACCTTCTTCCAGAGTTGGGAATAAATTGGTTAGAGGGAAAATAAACTTGCAAACTCTCAGGTTATCGCAAGAGCAAATCTACACATGTACATTTGCTCATGCTAAAATGCAGTTCACAAATATTTTTTAGGAGTACTATTTCTTGCCCGACTTCTGTAAATTCTTGAGAATTCGCGAAAGCCATATAGCTGCCCTTACTGCAAAGACATATACCAAGGGTGCACTTGAGACTTTTTTTAAAAAGTGGGCCCCTAATTTGGTCTTGCGTTAACCATAACCTTTTCTGTTTATTAAAATTCTCTCTCTGTATCAGCTGGCTTCACGGTGAGTGACAGCATTCTGCTCTTTCACAAGGAGCATATCGGCACACAAAGTAGTTTTGTTCAGTGCCAGTAACTAATGTGGCAGTGCATGCTTTTTTGAGATCAAAAACAATTTTTGCTGTTGCCAATGTTTGTTATAATGGCGAGGACCTGGCAGCTGTCACATCAATAAGGTTTTACAAAAACCATGCCAAAACAAGTCACGCATTGCCAAAACTAAAAAGCTGATCACCATTTCAGACCTACTGGCTTCGCCATTGCTTGTGTATTTTTGTTTCCCAAAATCGTACTGAAACTGGTTACACTGATTTTCTAATATGAATATTTTGGGGAAATACTAACATGCATCCACAGATTTCATTTTTTAGGAACATTTTATAGTGAAAGCAAATAATCATTAATCTTGCTTTCAAGCTTCTGCAAATATTTGCATCTAATCATAGAGCATTCAGGGAGCATTATGCATAGCCTCATATTGCTAAACTTTGAAACCTTGTGTCCATATTTTTATACTGGAACCACTGTCAGTAGTGCTGTCAGAACTTACATTTACTGAGAGTGCTCAGCCGAATAATAAAGGCTATAATAAATAAATAAACCATAAATACAAGTTTGAACAGCATTAACATATGCACACAAATATTAACTTAACTGCAGGCAGTGCCCTTCCCTGATCCTTAATGTGGTACTGCAAACTGGAAGCCAAAGGGTTTTTGCTGCAGGGGGTTGGTCCTGCTTGTCCCAAGGACAAAATGCACATTAAAACTTGTTGCCCTTGACCCCAAACAAAATGTCCTGGGCGTCGGGCTATAGGAATTCCACATCCCTGGGTGCTGTTGTATTTGAGAGCATGGGCGGAATTCTGTTACCTGTGTGGGTGCTATATAATTATAAACGGCCCTTTTCCAGCTGAGTAAATTGTTAATGTTTTATGAATAATCTAATTTGATTGAGTGCTTTAACTTTGTTGTTTAAATAACCTATTTTTGATTTCCAAGATGTCCTCACCAAAGTGTTCCAAATACAAAATGGTGGTTTGTGTGGAAGGAGCTTATTTTAGTGCAGATGCATTATTGGCAACAAAGAATCATTTGGACTGAGCAAGAGCTGTTTATTGTATCTTTAAAGCAAAGTGTCATATTTGTAGTTGCACACATGCTACTGTGGCCAATGTAGCTGCAGCCTTTTTGCTAGGTTCATGCTATAGAAACTACTGTATACATACATAGTTGATGCTTCAACTGAATGACTTGAAATTGACTGAACATCCTAGATGCTGCGCACTTCAAACAAGTGGCAGACATAATCTTTTCTCTCCCCCAATATGTAACAGTACATGTGAGCTAATCTTATCTGCTGGACGTATATTTATGTTTGCCTTTTATTTTCTGTTAATATATCTGAAATGGAATTTCACCTCCCTGATTTGAAGTCCAATCTCCGCTTCAAGATTTGGCTCCACAATTTTCCCCAATGAAATCATACTGCATAGATTGTGGAGTTGGAGTGAGTCCTGGAGAGCAGGCCATAACGGACGGCCCTTTGCAATGCTGCAAAGAACAATAAATGTTGATCTTTGTATTTTTGAACCTTCATAGTTTTTATATATTAGCAGGCATTTTATTATCCTCCAAATTGGGTATCTAATATGTGTGGTTTGTTACTATTTTCTAATTTATTGTGTATATGCTTTTCTTCTGAGCTATGTGAACGAAATAGAGCTATCACACTTGATATATAATTGCATACATGGCTCTCTAGAAACATACATTGCTTTGTTACGAATATACATATGCTTCAGTAAATTTCTAAAACAGAAAACAACATTTTGAAAATTTTCAAAACACAAAACCTTTTGTATATGGCATACCTACATAATTTCTCAAGTACTTCTGCTTTTAAAACTTATATTCCGTATATCTCAAACATCTGCACTATTAAACCTTCTCAATTTTTAACAAACCATATTTAAAGAAACACTACCCTCACTATCTACATGAAGTTTTCATCAGCCCTACTGAACATAAACCAACATGTAAACAAATAGGCGATTTCTTAAGAGATGTACACTTTCAAGCCATCTTTCCAAAAATATATACCTCACTGTATCTTTAAGTTAACTCAAAAGCCCCACCTGATATATAGCTGTGTGCAAGAACAAAAAAATATCTCTCCATCTTAAGCCTATTTATATACAGACGGACAACATGTTCTCATCCTTTATTTCTCACTACACTGTTCCTGTTTAACAATGTTACTAAAAGTACTACAACTCCCAGAGTGCAAATAATGATTGTATCTAATCTGCACATTGTTTAGACATTGCAAACATTCTTTCTTCCTCATTGCAATTTACCACAAGACTATACTGTTATTTATCAATAAAAGATGCAATGTAATAGAGGCACTAATTAATTTATCTGTTACTTCCCAAAACATTCACCACTAACCTCTTAAACATATACCCTTAAATAGATACAGTTCATCTGACATATTTTTTTTCAAATCACTGTGATACTCCTTTTAATCAAACTCCCATATACATCTTCATTTCTAAAATAATTACAAAGTTATATACATACCAGTGAATTGAGTTTGTAGATTATATTGTTGTTTTAGTTCTTTTTCACACTGTTAAGATTTGTAAAAACTAAGCACAAGAATGGTACACGGCTCTCATACAAAGTAACTCTAAAATGGCAACCTTTTTAACTTTCCAAATCATGAGGCAGCAAATCAAATCATGTCTTTCATTTTAGACTACTGCATCTCCACTTGTGAATGGTTAGCATCTGTTAACCCTTCCCTCGCTTTCAAAATGAGGTTCCTCTCGGCGCGTGTTCGCAGTTGTTACGCGATCATCGCAGAATAATCATGGGGAAAAAGGTAGTTCAAACATATCTAGCTTTGCTTTTCTGAAATTTAAATACTAAACACTTTATTATATAGTCCTGATTTGGAAATTACAACTTGCCATTACTTACATTGTCTTCACTTCTCAACTTTAAAAAAAATGTTCTCTTTAACACCCTTTCCTCCAATACTTTCTTAGCTCAGTGTACCTAGCAACCCAGTGGAACCAGTAGGTCACAAATTCACAGGACATTCTAGAGGGAACATGCTACTTCCAAATAAGATACAGCAGGTCTGCTTTATTCCACGGAGTCAAAAGAGAATTTGCAAATTGTTAGCTTCCACCTCTCCGGGCATGCGCCGCCGGCCACTTAGAAGTATCTGCCAATGTGCTTCAAAGTGAGGTATGCTCTTTGAAGGACGTAATAGGTAATCCAATTAAATTTTAATTGGGCGTTCACTCTAACAACCAGTGCAGGCCCTCCAGTATAGCCCTATACAGGCATGTAATGGCCTTAATAGTGCCCGCAGCGAGAACTATAGATTGACAGCTCTTGAGTATCTGGTTCACAGGTGCCAGTGTTCATGCTTGCGGAATGCTGTAACTGCCTTATGTAGTAAGAAGTTGCCCAGCGAGAGCTCAGAGTCCGAACGGAACTCTTCAAATGGGAGCAGTTCTGCCATTTTAAACAAGTCGCCCACTGTCGTCGCTCCAGCCCTCTATCCCCCGTGCTCACCATGCAGCAGTTCAGCTAGCATAGTGATAGGGAGATCAGGGGAATATGGGATTTTTCTATGTGTTTTTTGTAAGCATTGGTTCCAGCACTTGGATATCACTTGGAACTCTTGGTTGTATCCGGCTGAAGGATGCTGCACCCACAGCAATACTCTGGTGAGATCGGGAAGCCCTGGCACGAAGGGCCCTAAGGCTTTGTCCTGGTCTCGCCGACCAGCTAGTCACTTGACTAACCATTGGAGTTGTGCTTGAAATATAATGACTCCGTCTGGGACTGCCCACCCCGCCTGCTGTCGTCTGGCACTGCAACTTAGATATTGCCACACTTCTATGACCCCTCCCATATAAAAGCTGTGATCAAGGATTCAATTCACGGAACATTGCCAGAAGGATTCATATCAGGAGCTGCCCGAAGAAGTGCAGCATGCGCTGCAGTGCCACCATCTTTAGGAGTGCTATACACCCTGCTACTGATAGTGGTAGTGTTTTCTAGAATTCCCTATTTGATTGGAGTGACCGAATAGCCAGCCTCACATTTCCTTGCAGCAGGTCGACTTGGTCATGTTACACCATAACACCCAAATAGGACTAGCATCGAGGTTCCCATTGCAAGTTTTGTAACTCCTCCGGAGGCACACCGTTTGGTGCTGTCTGGAATAGTCTGGATTTCTGTCTGTTCACTTTCAGACCTGAAAAGAACCCAAAACACCATTGCATGGTCTTAGCCATGTCTAGGTCCTCCATCATGTTTTAAAGGAAGATCAGTAAATCATCTGCATACAAGGCTATGCAGTGGTAGTAACCTCAAATTCACATCCCCTGATACCCATTTCCTCTTCTTGCATAGCTGGCCAAAGGCTCCATAGCCCACGCCAAAAGCAATACACACTAACCAGGACGTATTTATCTAATCCAGTTACAAACAGACACCTAGATAAATTCCATTTGCGTTCTGTTGAAGGGACCACCTAATCGCCCTATGTGACCTAATGATACTTGTGTTCCTTACCCATGTTCTTCTGTTGTGATATCACAGATCGATGGAACAGTTCTCCAGCAAGTATCCTAAACAGGGGGTTAAACCAATTCTGCCTCAATAATCTCACCATTGCATCTCTTCCTAGGTGTGTAGAGCCGTGAAAGTGTTGTCTGGGATACCGCAAACTGTATGGCAACCCTAGTCTTCCTTCTGGTAAAATCAAGGACGGGCTGGACAACAACGCACACAACTGCAAGGAACTCTTCAACATCGTCAAAGAGCTCTCCAACCCCAACGCCGGAAACTACGACATCACCCCATCGCAAGACCTCTGCAACTCCCTCGCCTCCTACTTCCACAACAAGATCGCGGACATACACAACAGCTTCAGCACTCAACCGACGCACGCCACGACCGAACCACCGCCCCCCACCACCACCCTCTGCGCCTGGACTCCGATCAGCACGGAAGACACCGTCCGCATGATGAACTCCATCCACTCCGGATCTCCAACCGACCCCTGCCCCCACCACGTCTTCAACAAGGCCGACGCTGTCATCGCACCCCACCTGCGGGACATCATCAACACCTCCTTCGACACCGCCACCTTCCCGGAGAGCTGGAAGCACGCCGAACTCAGCGCTCTACTCAAGAAGCCTACAGCGGACCCCACCGAACTCAAGAATTACCGCCCCATCTCGCTCCTCCCGTTCTCAGCCAAAGTCATCGAAGACCGTCAACAAGCAGCTGGCCGCCTTCCTCGAGACGAATGGATCCCTCGACCCCTCACAGTCGGGCTTCCGAGCCAACCACAGCACCGAGACCGCACTCATCGCTGCTACCGATGACATCCGAGCCCTGATGGACAACGGAGAAACAGCGGCCCTCATCCTCCTAGACCTCTCCGCGGCATTCGACACTGTCTGCCACCGCACCCTAGTGCAACGCCTCAGCAATGTCGGAATCCAGGAGAAGGCACTGGATTGGATCATCTCCTTCCTCAACGGAAGAACACAGAGAGTCCGCCTACCACCGTACAAGTCAGAGGCCACCGAAGTCATCTGCGTCGTCCCTCAAGGATCCTCGCTGAGCCCCACCCTCTTCAACGTCTACATGAGCCCCCTCGCGGCCATCGCAAGCCAACACAACCTGAACATCATCTCCTACGCTGACGACACCCAGCTGATCCTCTCCCTGACCAACGACCCCGCCGCCGCCAGAGCCAACCTTCACGAAGGAATGAAAGACGTAGCCGAGTGGATGACGACCAGCCGCCTGAAACTGAACTCAGACAAGACAGAAGTCCTCATCCTGGGCTCTTAACCCTCCGCCTGGGACGACTCCTGGTGGCCCCCCGCCCTGGGCAGCGCACCCAAACAGACAGACCACACACGCAACCTGGGCTTCATCTTGGACTCCTCCCTCACCATGACCAGACAAGTCAACGCCGTCTCCTCGTCATGCTTCAAAATCCTGCGCATGCTATGGAAGATCTTCCGGTGGATCCCCACCGAGACCAGGAAGACGGTCACCCAGGCCCTCGTCACCAGCCGACTGGACTACGGCAAAGCCCTCTACGCCGGAACCACCGCCAAGCTCCAGAAGAGACTCCAGCGGATCCAGAACGCCTCAGCCAGACTCATCCTCAACATCCCACGACACAGCCACATCTCCGGGCATCTGAGAGACCTGCATTGGCTTCCCGTCAACAAAAGAATCACCTTCCGCCTCCTCACCCACACACACAAAGCCCTACACGATCAAGGCCCCAGCTACCTCAACAACCGCATCAACTTCTACGATCCCAAACGAGATCTCCGATCAGCCAGCCACGCCCTCGCCGCCGTCCCCCGCATCCGAAGAATGAAAACGGGAGGAAGATCCTTCTCCTACCTGGCCGCCAAGACCTGGAACTCCCTACCGACCGACCTGCGCCTGACCCAAGACCACCTCTCCTTCAGGAAGAAACTCAAGACCTGGCTATTCGAGCAGTAGCAGCACTCCAATTTATTTACTAGGATTTCCAGTGCATTTTGGGACTTGCCCTTCACCAGGGGAAATTGTCCTAAAACAATTAAATATAATAAACAATTCAAATTTCCACAGATTCCCTCAGTCACATTATGATTAAAGGATAACATGAGACTGAAAATCTGCTTGTTCGTTCAGCAAGTAAAAATCCCTGTGTCCGTGAGTAACTTAAGAAATAATGGGTGAAGAAATAGGCTCATGCCAGTAAAGATAAAGTCCGTAGACGCCAAAGGTGATAACTGCCTTTAGTATTAAATCTTTTTATTTGCGAAAAAAAGAAACTAAAACAAAGAATAAAGGGCTCTTACATACAGCTGGGCAATATCATGGTATTTTACAGATAACAATGCGTCCAATGCATAGCAATATCCGCCGAGCTCCGTCCTAAGCAAAAGTCACAATGTCTTGTAGTCCTCGGGAGGAAAAAAAAAAAATCGAACTGTAACTCATCCCCTTAACCAATTCCCCCAACCCCACCCCCTCCCCCTCCCACCCTCCGGATCCTTCTTCCAACACAAAACTCATCCCCCATACGTTCATCCTGAGTCGTCATGCACCTGTGACAAGCGAAGCAACCTTAAATTCCTAGGACAGGTCACTTCTCGGAGTTCGATGGCTAGCAGGGATAGGAGCCTGCCACAGCTCCGCATATTTCGCCCCTTCCCCCGCTTTCACAATAGAGTTTTTCCATACCAAGGATAGACCAGAGTCGCCACAGCCAGTTCTGAAGGGTGGGGACTTGCGTGGATCGCCACAGAGCTAACTGGGCCTGTACAGCAGAGCCCAGCGCTATCGCTATCAACCGACCCCCTTCGGGCTCTTAGAGGATAGGTGAGAGCATTAGGGAGCCCCAGTAGAACATAGGCCGGAAATCGCAGGATCTCTGTCTCAAAGTATGCATCAACTTCATCCAGAATCAATTTCCAATAACCCTGTATATGACTGCAATCCCACCAAAGGTGTGTCAGTGCCCCGTTCCCCGCAGCCCCGCCAGCATAGTGCGTCCCCCATTTGGCCCATTTCGTGCAAGCGCTCTGGCGTGTAATACCAATAGGTTACTAATTTGGTAAATGTCAGTCAACCCCATGTGATAGGCCGAGTGTCTGGCGCGGTAGTAAATGTCCTCCCATTCTTTGTTGCGCAGAGTCCGCCCTAGTTCCTTCTCCCATCTAGCCCGCCCTGCATTATAAACGCGCGAGTATCTGTCCAGGACGTGTCGGTATATGTCTGAAATGAGTCGCTTATCTGTGGTGCGCGAAAGAAGCCAGTATTCATATTTACTGAGCTTGCGTGTTGCGTCTCCACGGATCTGGGGTTGAAGCGCCCAATGTCGGACCTGTAGATACCTAAGGCGTTCAGCCTCCGGGAGGTCATAGGTCTTCTGGAATTCCTCGAAAGGCATCACTCCCTCACCTGAATACATGTGACAGAGGCATCGGCATCCTGTTGGGCGCCACTGTGCAAAAGCCTGGATATCCCTACCCGGGCCGAAGTCAGGATTCTCCAACAGGGGTGTGAGGGGAGACGGGAAGGTCGTCTGGTCGTGCAGGGTGCATGTTCGATCCCAGACCTCTAGCGGTACCCTCGTGATAAAGGAGGCGTATAGGTTAGGGGGCCGTTGTTGTCGCCGCAAGAAAGGCACCTCCTGGAGTGGACACCCCGCGACTGCTTGGTCCTGGAACAACCAATGGCGCTCCGATTCCCATTTGCTCCATTCCACTAGGGTCCTGAGTTGGGTCGCCTGGTAATAGAGACGCAAATCCGGCAGGCCCAGCCCACCACTCTCCGGGGAAGAATCGCTAGCCTCAGCTTGATCCTGGGCCGTTTCCCGTTCCACACAAACTGAGCCAGCTCCGATTGCGTGCGGCGAAGCCATCCCTCCGGCGGACGGAGCGGGATAGCCCGAAAAACGTATAAAACTTGTGGGAGGATTGTCATTTTTACTGCTGCCACTCGGCCCAGCCAAGATAGTGGGAGGTGCCGCCACCGCCCGACCTCTGCGCGGATAGTGCGACTAAGGTTAGCGTAGTTGAGAAGCACCGTTTCTGGTAGCGTGGCTGCCAACTGTATGCCCAGGTAAGGGACTTCACCGTCCGCCCATTGGAAGGGGAATTGTGCTTCCAGGGAGGCCCGCGTTTGTGCCTCCAGGGAAAGGTCAAGGGCTACTGATTTTGTCATGTTAACCTTAAAGCCAGAGGCCTTCGCAAACGCATCCAGGATGGCCGCCCCGGCCGGCAGGGATGCCGCAGGGGAAGCAAAAGAAAGCAGGGCGTCATCAGCGTATAAGCTGATCGTGTGATTAGAAGCCCCAAATTTAATCTCCTTAATGGTCATATGCGATCGCATGGCCTGCGCCAGGGGTTCCATGTACAGCGCGAAGAGCAGGGGTGAGAGCGGGCACCCCTGCCGAGTCCGCGTGCGATGGGGAATGTGGGCGATGAGCATCCATTCACCCGAACCGCCGCTGTGGGGAAGGTGTAGCAGTTCAGAACCCATGTACGGAATTTCGTGCCTAACCCTGGCTTGATGAGCACCTGTTCAAAGTACGGCCAGTGGACACGGTCAAAGGCCTTCTCCGCATCAATTGCCAACATCATGAACTCTCCCGGCAACCTGGAGGCCCGTTCCACTAAGTGGAGTGCCCTTTTTGTGTTGTCGACAGTCTGTCGCTCCGGGATAAAGCCGGCCTGGTCCGGATCTATCAGCCCTGGCATGAGTGGACCCAGACGCTTCAACAGCATACTGGTGTAAAGCTTCAGGTCTACGTTAAGTAACGAGATAGGGCGGTAGGCCCCGCATTGTGTCCGGTCCTTCCCCGGTTTGGGAATGACCGAAATCATGGCACTCATCAGATCTCTTGGGATGGCGCCGGGTTCTGAGAAGGAATTAAAGAGGGCAGTCAGCAATGGTGCAACCTGGGGGCAGAACGTTTTGTAAAAGGCGGCGGTAAAGCCATCCGGTCCTGGCGCCTTGGCCAGCTTGAGGCGGGCAATCGCGGCAATGACTTCTTCAGGACGGATCTCCCTGTCAAGGAGTTCCGCTTGTTCTGTCGATAAAGCCGGTAGGGCCACCGAGTCCAGGAAGGCCGCCCCGTCCGCTGGATCCAGAGCCGCCCCCTCGTATAATAGTCACTGAATGCCTGCGCTATAGCTCCGTCCTCTGTCACTATGTCCCCCTCTTGTGTGTGTATTTCCTGCACCGAGTGTCGCTGCTGCTGCTGCTGCTCGCGGAGTGCCCGACCCAGCAACCTCCCACATCTGTCGCCTCCCGTGTAGTATGCATGTCGTACCCGTAGTGCCGCGTATTCTGCCCTATCTTGATCTAGTGCTGCCAACTGTTGACGTGCCACACGCAACTGTTTCCATACCTGCGGCGCCCCTGTCCTCTGCGTACCTGCTCCAATTCCTTTGTGCTGGAGGAGAGCTCATCCCTCTTACGGGCCATTTCTGCCGCCGCGATTGCAATGAACTCGCCCCGTATGACTGCCTTGAGTGGTGCCCAATGTGTTGCATGTCGGTTCGTTGTGTACCAGGTATTCCGCTATAGCTTCCTTGAGTTTGGCCACAACCCCCTGTCTGTGCATCAGCGTGCCCCTCAGTCTCCAGCAACGGGCGCTGCGCCCCACCGGTGGAAAGGTAAACACCGCTGTGAGTGGTGCATGATCAGAGAGTGCCTCTGCACCTATCTCAACGCCTGACGCCAGCGCACTAAATGAAGTAGATGTTAGAAAATAATCTAGGCGCGCATAGGTTTTGTGGGCGTTGGAGTAATACGTGTAGTCCCGGTCGCCCAGGTGGAGGGAGCGCCACAAGTCCGTCATACCCAGTTATGTCAATCTGTTCCGTTCCCCCTCAGATAAAGTGCCTGCCTGCGTGGATCGCTGCGCTGACCTGTCAAGTATGTTGTCAAAAACTAAATTAAGGTCCCCCCCCAACCATAACGTGTATCGGGTGCGGCCGCTGCTTCAGTAAGCACTTGGTGGAAGAACTTCTCCTGCCCCTCATTTGGCGCAGAAACCGCAATCACCGTGAAGGTGTGAGTTCCCAGTGAGAACCTGCAGGATAGGAGTCTCCCTCTAATCTCTGTCCCCCGGTGCAACAGCCTCCCTTTAAATCGCTTTGACACCAGGATCGCCACGCCAGCAGTCTTTGTGGTCGTGGATGAGAAAAGTTGTGTCGGAAAGTTACGGAATTTAAGCCTATGACAATCCTTAGTTAGCAAATACGTTTCTTGGAGGAGACCGATATCCGCTTTTGAATTCTCTAGCAGGGACAGTACCGCCCGCCTCTTGACCGGATTGTTAAGCCCACGCACATTCAACGTGAGCACACAACTCAGTCCCAGGCATAAGGAGTCATTCCCCACACACACTCTGCGAAAACTTCCGTTGGCCGAAACGTCAGCCATGCCCCGTCTCGTAGCTGCCCCGGCCACCCAGGACCCTCAGATCTTCGCAGTTCGCCGCACCCTTTCATTCCAACATTCACTCGGATCCGGAGTTCCCCCCCTTACCAACAACACCCCCCTCCCCACAATGAACAAAACCCTTGACAGCCCCCCACCCCCCGCAAACCCAAGATACCAACTTAGATAGTCCTTCATCCTGAGATGAATGAGAAATGTCTCTCCCAGTCCAGAAACCCCCTTTTCCCGACTGGCCAAAGTAGAACAATCTCACCCCACACCTCCATCGACCAAGGGGTCCCCCCACTCTCCCTTGTCCCCAAATTGAAGGATACAAAAAATAGCCCTGTCCGATGTCCACAGTTGTAGACGAGGAGGCAGGGTCACCTCCGAGGGAATGTGTCGGAGTCCAATACCTCCGCCGCCGACGACTCAATCAGCCCCAATCCCCACTTTCTCATCAAAGGCCCTCGTGCCGCCTCATCGGTGGTTATCCGCTGTCGGAGGTTGCCAGTCCCAGCGCTACAGTTTCTACCGCAGCACGACGACCATCTTTGATCTCCTGTGCGGCCGGGCGCCTCGGCCTGCGCCGTCGTTGTTGCTGTTTCCACTGACCAGGGCCGTCCGTGCCATTTGCTCCCCCTCCAGGCGGATCGTCATCCTCAGTCGGTTCCTCGAGGCCTAACAATTTGCATGCGTCCCTGAAAGACCGCAACTGGTGAACCTTGTTGTCCAGCTTAAACACCAGGCGAAAGGGGTGACCCCAGCTATATGGGATGTCGCGCCGTCGCAGTTCTGCCGTGATCGGTCTGAATGACCGTCGTTTCTCCAGGGTGATGGCGGCGAGGTCCTGATATAGAGTCAGTGAGTGGGCACCATATGAGATGGTTCCCATCTTGCGCGCTTTGCTAAGGATCTCCTCCTTCGTACGGAAGTCCTGTACGCAGACCAAGATGTTGGCCGGTTGGGTCGAGGCCGCCCTGGGCGGGCCCGTCCTATGGGCTCTGTCCAACCGAAGCGTTGAGTCCGCCGGACGGCCCAAGATGTGGTTGAAGAGGCCCTGGGTAAAGTGGAAGAGGTCATCTGTGTCGGGAGACTGCGAAGAGGGATTCTAGAAAGGTCTTAGTGATAGTCTCCTCAATGTCCGCCTTTCCCGAGGGCGGAGAGTCCGTGGGCTTCTTTTCCAAGCCGGCCCGTTGACTGGACATGGCGGTCTCCGTCCACTTCCCCATTGTGTTGGGGGTGAAGAGATCCTTGATGGTCCTGTCCTTCCGGACTCTCCCCGAGGACATGTCACTCAGGGCCTCCCCCTCCCGGACACCACCAGTGCTGCGTGACAACGTGGGCTCCGACAATGAGGGTGCAAGGAAGCCCGACGGGTCAATCCGATATTCAGGGGAGCTCACCTAGGGCCGCGCCAGGAACCCGCCTGGCCCCACTCCGGTGCCGAGGAGACTCCTCTCGGTCACTACCCAAACCCTAGGGCTTCCGCAGCTGGACCGGGACACTAATCACAGGTGTTCGGCTGCTCCTGTCCGGGCACTGGCCTCTATTTGCCCACTGAGCGCCTCCGTGTGCTGCTCGCAGTGTTGGGGCCTAGCAGGGCTTCCAGGACACCACACAAGGGGTAGTTATGCGCTCGCGAAGGCGACCAGCGTGATGCCCAAAATGGCGGACGCAAGCTCCAGGCGCCACAGGTCGCATCAGCCCCTTCAGGGCGAATCCGGCGCCGCTGTTCGATTCCCCTGCGGGCTCTACCTCGGCGTTTCCGAAACCCTCCAAGCCTGGTCGACGTGCCGACTATCTCAGCCGCCACTCGGGTGCGATTCTTCCCCGCTGCTCCTCACCTCAGTCCCTGGGGTCTCAGGTTCTGTATTCTGTCCAACGTGCTCCGCGGTCGGGCCACTGCGCTTGGCCGCCCGCCCATCTGCCGTCGGAGATCTCTGCTTCGGCCGCTACCACCGCAACCGTGCGTTCGCGGGTCCGCAGTAGCCCCCGGACAGTGTCGTCCCAGGGGCCTCACGCTGTTAACGCGCGGGCCGGACCCGTTACCTTGTTGCCGGCTCTCGCGTAGTGGCTGTGAATATCTATGGGAGAATTGAAGGACTCCGCAAGCACACGCCGGGAGCTTCTCTGCGCTAACTTTTAAAATCAGAAAATTGTTGTTTTAAACTTGTGTGTTGAAAAGCTACCTAAGCCCTTCTTAAACAGCCGTGAAGCGCTGCATAGCGCCGGCTGCAACGACCGCTATAAACGCCATTCAGGCGAGTCCCTGGGCCACGCCCACATCGCAGGCCACGCCCCCTCCGCCAGGCAGCCAATAAAAACGCGCCTCTGAGAGCGCCGCCTCGAGAATTGAAGGACTCCGCAGGCACACGCCGGGAGCTTCTCTGCGCTAACTTTTAAAATCAGAAAATTGTTGTTTTAAACTTGTGTGTTGAAAAGCTACCTAAGCCCTTCTTAAACAGCCGTGAAGCGCTGCATAGCGCCGGCTGCAACGACCGCTATAAACGCCATTCAGGCGAGTCCCTGGGCCACGCCCACATCGCAGGCCACGCCCCCCTTACTCAGCTACATCATGTGCTGTTACCGGACGCGCAGCGGACGAGCGCAGCGGGAGCGCCGTTTGCGCGCCGAAGGCGCGCCTAAGGCAAGCCCGTCTGCGCCCGTCCGCGACCAGCCGGGACCAGGGGCCACCCCCCCTGCCTCTCCCGCTCCCCCGGTCAGGACCTATAGCCCCATTGCTCTACGGTCCATAGGAAGCAGAACTACTGCCGCATGTACTCGTATCTTCCCAGCCCCATCCCTCCCTTCCTGCTGCCCTGACTGCAAACACTCATTCCGTAACATCTCAGCAGGCCCCCCGACATCAAAATACTGCATGCTGGCACTAAACTGTCGATCATTACCTAAGCATAGCACTCAAATGTCCATACTACTGGAGGAGCGCAAGCCAGATGTTATGTTTTTAACAGAGACTTGGCTTTCCACTCATTCCGACCCTGACCTAGTCGCAGCCCTACCAAGTGGATACCACATCGTTAGATCGGACAGACCAGTGGGGAAAGGCGGCGGTCTGGCCATTATACTCAAAAACCAGTACCGTTGCCGCACCACAACAGAAAGCATTCCCGAATGCGAAAGCATAGATTTCTGTATAGAGTTCAATGCCAATACATCCTTCTCGGGCACCTTGATCTACCGTCCTCCTGACCCATCAAAGCTGTTTCATAGATCGCTCCCAGAGATCATTGCTAAAAGGGCTATGTCTGTGGCGAACTACACAGTCCTGGGTGATTTGAATTTCCACTTCAACTCCCCCTCAGATAACATTGCCAAAGACCTAACAGACGACCTAGGAGCTCTGCAGCTGTCCCAGCTGGTCACAGCCCCAACTCACGAGAAGGGCAACCCGCTAGACCCAATTTTCAGCAGCTGCAGCGACCTGATTGTCGACTCTCCTATCCCTCTCCCATGGACGGATCATTTCCTGATACCGTTTTCCTGGGCAACCCACAAGACCCCTTAGTCACCCCCCTGTACAACACTCAGGAGGAACTGGTCAAAACTACAGCTGGAAGCCTGGCTGCTTAGCCTGGACGCCACCCATCCGCCTCCCTGCTCAGACCCTAGTGCAGCAAACGAAAATTATGTTAGCTGGATTACGAACTCACTAGACACGATACTCCCTCTCCAGAGATCCTCGTCTAAAAGAATGCAGAGATCAGCGCCCTGGTTCTCTGACTCCCTAAGAGAATTAAAACGTCGTTGCAGACAACGAGAGAGAGCCTGGCGCATGGATTTTCTCCCAGAAAAAAAGGACGCATATAAAAAGGGCAATAAAAACTTACAGAGAGGGGATCAAAACGGCGAAATCAACCTTTTACTCTGACAAAATCCTAGAGGCTAAATCAAAACCCAGGGAAATATTCCAGATAATAAAACAATGTTCTAATGTCACCACTGCCCCCCCCCCCCTCCGACTAAAACCCAAGTTCAATGCAATGAACTTGCGGACTTTTTTCATAATAAAGTCCTGAAAATTTACTCCACCTTTCAAACAGGAGCAACAGTTCCAGAGACAGCTGACCCACCCTCCCCGAGAACACTCCCTCCCCATGCACAGTCAACCCTCGAGCACTTCCCTCCCCTGGACCTTGACACCCTCGGTAAAATGGCACGGCAAGTCAAATCAGGTTCCCCACGCGATCCAGCCCCACCAGAAGTTCTGATGCAAGCTCACGAAACCACCCTGCCTGTTATCCTAGAACTCCTTAACACATCCATAGCCTCAGGTGTCGTTCCTATAGCATGGAAACAAGCCATGGTGCGGGCACTGCTAAAAAAACCAAACTTGAACCCCGACGACTATTCCAACTATCGCCCCATCTCCCTCCTCCCTTGGGCTGGCAAGGTGCTGGAAAAATATATAAACGTCCAACTGGTCCAGTTTATTGAACACCACTCCCTACTGGATACATCCCAGACAGGTTTCAGGCCAAAACACGGCACCGAAACTGCCTTATTAGCAGTCGCCGAGGAATCTCGAAGGGCTCTGGATCAGGGAGGATCAGTGGCAGTGATCCTCCTTGATCTAAGCGCCGCATTCGATACGGTCAGCTATGCCACCCTGCTGAACCGTCTCCGGGACATCGGGGTCTCTGGCGATGCTCTAAGGTGGTTCGGCTCCTTCCTGTCCGACAGATCATTCCAGATCTTCGATGGGGACACAGTATCAGCCAGCAAGCCCCTCAGCTGCGGAGTACCACAGGGCTCCTCTTTGAGCCCTTTGTTATTCAATGTCTACATGAGACCACTGGCTGGAATCGTCGAACCGTACGGCATCAAAATTGTGTCGTACGCCGACGACACTCAGCTAGTGGTATCATTGGCTCAAAAGAACATCAGTCACCCCCAAGGAGGCCTACTGAGCTGCCTAGAGGACATAAAGGAATGGATGACCAGCTCCTCCCTCAAATTAAATGGAGATAAAACAGAGCTCCTGCTTCTAGGCCCTGCCTCACCAACACCTTTTATCTCCTTGTGGCCCCAATCCCTGGGCACTCCCCCCCCACCTCCAAGGAAAGCGTCAAGAGCCTAGGAGTGTGGCTGGATAGCAAGCTGTCCTTCTCCACCCAGGCTACCAAACTGTCCGCCACCTGTTTCGGCATCCTCAAAACCCTAAGGAAGGTCCTTCCACTTCTGCCTCCAGAAGCCAGTAAAGTGGCAGTCCAAGGCCTGATCCAGTCCCGCCTTGACACTAACAATGCTCTATACGTGGGGGCTCCCGAGATGACCCTCAGGAAACTCCAGATAGTGCAAAACTGCGCAGCGCGCACCCTGTTAAAAATTCCCCGAGCTCAGTCAGCCAGATCCGCACTAAAAAGTCTTCACTGGCTGCCAGTTAAACACAGAGTGTCATTCAAGGCGTTGTGCATTGCACACCGAGCATTCTGGAAAACAGGACCTGCTATTAACAGCAAGCTCGTCATCCCCTACCACCCGGAAAGGAACCTCCGCTCCTCTGAGGCCCTTCTGGCAGTGGTCCCCCGAGTAAAGAAAGCCAGAGCCGGTGGTAGGATGTTCTCGGTGAACACCGCCAAACTTTGGAACTCCCTCCCCCTCTCACTTCGTTCCAACCCGGACCTGCTGTCATTCCGTAAAAACCTAAAGACCTTACTATTCACCAAAGTCTCCGAGCTATAATGTGTCACTTCACCGGTCCCTTCAATTCTTACCTCCCAGCGCTTGGACGCCCCCGGGCAGCAATCGTGCTCTATAAATCTATTTCCATTCCATTCCATTCCATCCAGTGAGTTGGGTGTGTATTTGGCCGTAATGGTGAGTGAGAGGATGAATGAGTAGCTGCTTGGGTGTCAATGGCTGTAAATAGTGAATGAGTGGCTGCTTGAGTGAGTGGGGTATAGAAAAGGGTTCACCCAAGGAAAGTCACTGGGACCTGGGTAAACGTAGGTACTGAGGAAAGGGGTCCCAGCAATGAGTAACAAATTTAGACAATGAAATAATAATAATAAGAAAACCCAATTAACCTGCATTGTTGTTTATTCACATGTAGGTATATGCTTATTACCATCAGTTTAAATACAAAATCACTAAATATTCATAGTGCCCATGGGAGGAAGGGAAGTGGTTAAGTGCAGGGTGGTGTGGGTAAAGGATGGTGACAATATAAAAACGGCCAAACGGCCTCACTGTACTGTGTATCAAAGTCCAAACATAGACACAACAAAAGACCGTAGGTTCAATACATCATTTCATAGTAATCCTGCTCCACATATCACAATAAATTACCAAATCATGGAGTGAAGCTGAAAGAACATATAAGCTGTCAACGTTTCGACCCTCTAATAATTGCAGGCGTTAGTTAAATCCTTGCATCAGGGTCTTCATCAGGACGGGGCGGGGCAGGAAACCTATTTAATGAACAATGAGTATGCATTTTACCAGAAAGTTATAATGCATGAGTAAGAATTTTATTCTAATTAATTAAGCACACTAAGATTGTAGACAAGACATACCAAGGGTTGCTCATCTCCAAGATGGATGCGGTTGAGGACGCTCTCGAGGGAAGACTTTCTTCAGGTCCTATAATGAAGGGCATATTGATTACGGCCCTAACAATGAAATTATGTCCAGCAATTGAAAGTAGTGAAAAAATACACTCACATAAAATGATGATATAAGGCAGCCTTCAGATCTGGGAAGGGAAGGAAAGGTGGCACATCGTCAATAAAAGGACTGCCTCAAAGCAGGCGTTAGAAGTCTACATCGCATAAATCAGAAGGAAAGGGAGTCTTACAATAGATGGTGCCGTGTGTGCCTATCCAGTCCTCCAAGGATCAGGTCACATGTAATGGTCCCGCTGCGCGTGATCGCGTCGTCTGGAAATTCACCGCCTGGGAATTAAATATGGGAATTAGGAAACCGCACACTCAAGACGAGTTGTCAATTTCGGTGCGGGCAATGACATAGTTGTGGTCAACCTACCGGGAAAAGAGTAAATCCGTCTAGATGCCGATTCACGTCAAAGAATGGCGATCGGCAATTTCCTGTTGAACGTGTTGTCTAGGCAACATAGACACGTGACCTCTGACGGTCCATGTCACTATCGAAGAAAGACCAACGCTATGGCTATAGACAGGCCGGCCACACATTAAATGACAATACTCGAACTTGGGAAGGCGGATATGTTGTAAACAAATTACATTCACAGAGGTGAAAGGACAATAAATGTGTAAAGTACACTTGCGTGTACCAGTTAATAAAGCTGGGCAAGTTAACAGAAATGTTGACGATATAGTCACCATCAGACATCACAGAATTCAGAATTAAACGTACATTTGCAAGGAAAATTGTGATATTATAGAAATTATACAATAAAATGTTTTTGAATCTGGATACCTAATGAATATTATCAAGACAGCGCAATGCGGCGTACCTGTCATATGACGGTAAAGGCCACGTCACATGGAGACAATACTAGCAAGAATATGGGGGCGTTAGTAACATAGAGTCTAAGTCTAGGTGATGCGTAAATCTCGCCGGACAACTCAAGGGTCCGAGATGGACATATCCCAGCAAGGAGACAGTGTGACATTATGTAGGTTTACCAAGGAATCATAGACGTACACATATATCTCGACCATGGGACAACATAAAGCGGCATACCTGTCGTATGACGGTAAAGGCCACATCAAACAGAGACAGTGTTGTCATGATTCTCGGATATTAGTTATCAGGTATAGCAGAGATAGATATATTGTTCAACAGTACGCAAATTAAGTGTGGCCAGTTGTGAGAAGGAACTATCATTTCCTTGTTAAATCTACATAATGTTACACTGTCTCCTTGCTGGGATATGTCCAGGTAAGGTAGTAAGGTATCTAGGTGTTGAGGGGGCGGGAGGTAAGAGTTCAGAGTAGGAATGAGATTTTGTGATAGTGAGCGGAAGTGGTGTTCAAAAATGTTGGTGTTTTTCAGATGCTTTAATGAGTATATTTCCAGATTTGAATATAGAGATGTCTATTTCACCAGGAAAAGAGGAGGAGGGAGTGGTGGAGAGTTTCAGACTCTAAGGGATTTGGCGGGAATTAGTGATAGGGAGGTGTCGGAGAAATAGGTTTTTCCATTTAGATGGGCGTTTGGTGAAGAAGATGTAGTTGGTCATTATGGAGGAGGTAAGGCTATTGTAGTGATCAGCAAATAGAGTTGCCTTAATGGAGAATAAGAAGTTTGTGTTTAAAAATGTTTTTACCATGTTTGGAGAGATAGGGGGGGGGTGTGAAGGATGGACCACAAGTTAGGGCCATGTTTGGAGATAGGTGGTTGTAAAATCGTGGGAGTAAGTGTGAGGGGAGGCATGATGAGTCAGCTGGGTAAGAGTGGAGCGTGGGAGGAGGAGCATGTCCCCCTTGGGTGAGTGATGGTTCTTGTCCCAAAAGTATTTATTTTCCAGAAGCTCTATTGCAAACAATCATTGAGTATACAGGACTAAAATTTGATACATATGATCAGTTTGTCCTGCATGACTAAACAACCAGATGTACAAATTGTGATTTTTCTTTCATAAAATGCAGTAGTTAATGCACAAGCAATAGAGTGTATAAGCGCTATAATTATTTCTGTAGGTTTTCTAGTAGTCTAGAAACATATCTTTCAATATGATTGCATAAAGTTGTTGCTCCAGTTCAAAATTGTAAATATACAGCTAATGTCCAAAAGTAGTGTAATAATGAAGATATTTAGAAGTATTCCATTTCTGCATTAGTGCATGTTTGTCTTGGATTGTAGTTCTTAATCTGTTTCCATTACAATACTTAAAATCCATTATAAAGATATTACCCCTGTTATGTTGAATCATATCTTAACTTCTTTTCATAGAACTTGTAGAGAATAACATCCGTTGTTTTAATAGTAATTATCCTTAGAACTTTAATTGAAGGAACTGAATGTAAGAATTTGGTAGTTTATATGGTAATCTGTTTGAATTGAAGATTGCTATCATTACTCTGTCAATCCAGTTGTATTTTTTTAAATAGTGTAGTGCCCAGATGTAATATTTATTACTTCATGAAAAATTATGGCTATACAGGTATACGTTTTACCAGAAATCGAGATTTGTCCAGCTTTGAAATTTTTAATTTCTGTTTCGAATTTAGTTCCAGATGCAGTGCATCGCTGTAGCATTGTGATGTACTTTCCAGTTATTTTATTCAACATTGATGCTAAATCAGTTACATTTTGTGCAGGTGTTATTTTGTGATGCATATTTAAACAATTTTTCAAAACTGACACTTTTACACTCTGGTAGATTTAAGTATATAAATCGTTCTGAATCTATTTGTGGTGTTTAAAAAAAAAAAGATACATTTTCACACTGAGTCTCTCCTGAGTAACTTAATCCTATTGGCTCAATAGGTATCATTTCTTCTTCTAAGATACTAAGTAGGACCTTCAAGCATTCTTGTGCATCTACTTGAGTGTTATTTGTGAAATTTAGATATTCAGTACACAGATCTGCATGACCTAATAAAAGATGCAGATTGTTTATGTTCTATCGCTTGAAATGCGTTGTAACAATACAGGGCAGAGCAGAATCTTTGATCTTTTTTCTGTTTAATTGCATCTACCACAGCAGGTAAAGAGAATAGGGCATTGAGAACTACATTGGCATAGCAGTCCACTCCAGAGAGGCTTGAGAACTGGTAACCAACAATTTCACCAGCATGGTTATCCTTTTTGTCCTGCAAAAAGTTTTTTAAAAACTTTTATTCTCTGGAGCGTCACTCATCCTAATGAAATGTTAATTTTGGTAATATTCTAGGCTTTTCATTAGTTAGATACTCTCCTAAATGAGGCTCCTAAAGGCTTCTCAAATAGTTAAACTCTGTCACTCAACTTAAATCAGCATTTACTTGAGTGGCATCAAACTCAAGCAGATATAAACCAGACAAAGGTCTAATCCGTGACAATGCTACATATGACATACCTTCTTTGAAGAAAGTGTTACCAATGTTAATAAAGGCAGAATCTATCCTTAAAGCTTGAGACTTCTGTATTGTTACGTAATTTTCCAGTTATACTTGAAGCAGTTTTCTGCGAGCATACAAGTCTTTTATAAGTAAGTAGCTTATAACTGACCATGCTCTCTGTTTTACATCGTGAACTTGATGAAATTTAATAGCTAGGTATTCATCCTCATTCTTGTTTGGATAGAATTAAAATTGTTACCCCTGGCTTATTTAATCCTTAACATTTAAATCATGTCGCAAAATTGCCCTACAGTTCTTACAAACAGGTAAACACTTCTCTAATCCTGGAGTTTTGGAAACCGACTTGTCCAAAGAATTGGGCTTTGATTGTATTTTATCAATAGCTGTGACATCCAAAATGTCTTCTTTTTCAAGTTGTAGTAATTACTCATTGAAAGAGCTGCACTCTTAAAGAGTATGCTTTAGGCACACAATACATTTTTTTGTTGTTGAATAAATTCAAACAGCTGTGCTGCCGAATTTTTTGAAGGAAATAAGTTTTTTACAAGTAAAGTTTGCAATCGGTGTTTTCCTTCTTTCTATAGTATTCCAACTGTAATATCCTTAAAAGTATTTCCTTAGTGGATATCAGATGCATGACACATGTTTGTAATTAATTATTTGTATTCAAAATGTAATCGTATGTTTACATTTCCAAACACTATCTAAACAATTTCTAGTGTCTTCGTGTAAAAGTGTTTTAAAAAACAGGCTGTCCTTTTACTGGTGTAAGTTGCAATAAAACACCCAAAACATTCATATGCTTTCCTCCAAAACGTGCATCATCTGTCTTCTATATCTGTTGTGGTCTCAAATCACATAAGTGAGCATTATGTTTGACCCATGCTCACCCCATCGAATATTAAATGTTTTAATGTCTTCAAAACTCTGGAAACTATGCAACTAGCTTCACTGGTTAACTTTTGGTATTCCAGTTTATTATTGTGTTCCATAAGTACACAATGCAATGTAATTCTATGGCAGGACCGGAGTCTTCTGATTATGCCTTCTTCTTTCGCTTTTATTCTTTACGGCAGCAACATCAAACAATAGCAAAACTATATTTCCCATGAACACTTGGGAAAACAAAGTCTTATTGGGAGTCCTTCGTCTGTGTCCGCACTCTGACCAGCCCCCATAATACCCCCCTGCTGTTTCCTCTTCCTCCGCTTCTCAGCACCAAGATAAGAAGTTTTTCACTTCTCTCCTGGGTTTTGGGGGGTTTTGTTATTGCGTTTCTACTTGTGCGCAAAGCGCTTGTATGTTCTTTTATTTGCAGATCCCCCTTTAAATCGCGGGACGCTTCTGGTGTACCTAACACGATTTTTGGCCCAGTTAGCAGTGGGTTTGGTCCTCCCGCCGCTAAGGGGCAGGCGCTCCACTCTGGTCAGCGCGAGTGTGAGGCATTTCTCACAGCGTTTTTAGCGTGCTGCCGACAGCCTGTTCTGCCTCCTACCACCCGGTTAGACACCCTGAGGGGTCAGATTTGCCCGTTTTTCCTTCAGAGGAACGCCCTGGTGGTCTGTATCTGACTTGGCTTGACACCCTGCAGGGTCGTAATTTGCACCAGTCTATTGTGGTGCTGTGGGGCGCTTTCCTGGGTGGTTGCCCTTTGATTGTGAGGGCTGAAGCGTCCCCAGGGCTTGCCCCTTGCATTGTGTGCCTGCGCGCCACCCAAATTTGTCTGGGCCCCCTCCCAGCTCTTAATTGGTGCCTGTGAGGGTTCCCTTGACTTCTGCTGCCTGAATCTCCTGTTTGCTTGCGCAGCCTGATTTACCTCATGATGCAGGGGGAGCAGGGCCAGAACCCAGAGGAGGACCCTCTTAACTACGTCCCCTGGGATGATGATTTCTATCAAGCGGTGGACAACTCTATTTACAAGGCCGTAGATCAGGCCATGATCCCCCTTGAGCAGCGCCTTTCAGCACGGTTGGATGAGGCCTATGCGAAGCTGGTGGCTTAATCCAACGCAGGCCCCCATCCCTGCCCTCCCAGCAAGAAGCCCTGCACTGAAGGGGTAGACGCTGAAGCATTTGGGTGCGTAAAGTGCATTTTTGGCACAAGAAGTTCCCCAACCGGTCCCATTGCCCCAGGTTGACAATTTCCCAGCGACCCAAAGGGCCCTTGAGCCACGGGACGATGGGGACTCCCCGGACACGGATGAGGAAGCATGCTCCTCTAGCTCCTGGCTTCCTACCCAGACCCCTGTCTCGGCTGGGCCATCTGACATTTTGGACCCGGTTGATATTGTCCACCCTCGGTCTTCGGACTGGGCCCCCTGGGATGATGTGGCCCAGTATGTTGCGAGTCGTCTGCGTAAACCTGTAGATAAAGATGCTTGCAGCCGCCTCAGGGCGGAGTGCCCACCCCCCACCTTAGAAGGGAAGGTGGCGTTGACTCCTGATATTGACCAGAAGATGGCAACATTTTAGCGAAATTTGTAAGCGATCCTAGGAAGGGCATCGACCCCTCATGCCGCAACTGCCAAGATAAGCTGCTGGATGCAGTAGGGCCTATGACCAAAATATTGGATATGGCCGAGGAGGTCAAGGTGTCAGGGAATCTTATCTCCCCGGAGGTTCTCTCTAACTGGACGCAGCAGGCCATTGTGTTCCTCGGGAACGCCAACTGCGCTCTCCCAACAGAGAGACGGAGGTCACTCCTTATTAAAATCGACCTAAGTTGGGTGACCATTGGCAGGGGCCGCTAGTTCGGCGGTGGCAATAGCTCCGATCGGGGGCAAGGCTTTGGCCGTGGGCAATTCCAAGACAACGCCCGCTTCAATAATTTCTACCCGACGAGAGGACAAAGGTTCCTTGGCCGAGGAGACCAAAGAGGACAACAGCAGGGTGCTGGAAGAAGTGCGTGTACTGCCCTTGGCAAGCTTGCGGGTAGGGGGGGCAGTTCTTCCCGGCTTGAGTTTCCCTAACAAGCGATGCATGGGTGCTACAGACGGTCCAGGGCTTCCAGCTGGAGTTTCATGGCCGTCCGTGTCAGCTGTATCGCCTATGCCCCATTACTGTCTCGCAGCGAGATGCAGAATTGGTGCGAGAAGAGGTATTCGCCCTCCTCCAAAAAGGGGTTATTTGTTGCGCGCGTGTGAGCATCCAGTGGGGTTTTCTCAGCAATCAATTTTTGGTCGACGGTGGCCGGCGGCCAGTCATCAACTTGAAAGAATTGAACGAGTGACTGGTATACCGCCATTTCAAGATGGCAAATATTAGGCACGAGCTACGTCAAACTTTAGCGAAGTCTCCGATATCTCTCTGGCAGTTAGCGCGATTGGTCGGTCTCCTTTCATCTTCAATTCAGGCATATTCCCGGGTCCCCTTAATTACCGAGCCTTGCAACGCCTGAAGGCTTATCACCTCAGGAAGGGCCTAACGTACACTCCGCTGATTTCGTTGTCGGAGGAAGTGAGGGACGAAATGAAATAGTGGCTCACGCACATGGAGGCCTGGAATGGCCATGCGATATACGGTTCAGCCCTGGACATAGTTATCGAGTCGGACGCCAGTCGCTCCGGGTGGGGGGGGAGGAGGGGTCATGGTTCGGGGCTTTTTCCACAGGTGGCGCCTGGTCCTCTCACGAGCAGTTGTTACACATCAACTGCTTGGAGTTACTAGCAGGGTCCTTTGCTGTTCAGTGCTGGACGAAGGACATGGTGCAGTCGTGTGTCCTCCTCAGGATGGACAATGTCTCGATGGTCCGGTATATCAACCATCTGGGGGGTACCAAATCCAAGATGCCGGCGAACAAGCCAGGGATTTTTGGCACTTTTGCCTGGACCATCAGATATCGGTCACAGCAGAGTACCTGCCGGGACGACAGAACGAGGTGCCCCATTGGCACTCCCGTCACCTTCTAGATGCCAGCTGAACCCTCACGTTTTCTCCTTACTGTCGGAGACTTGGAGTCCCTTCTTGGTGGATCTGTTTGTCGCGCGCCTAGACCATCAGCTTCCGAGGTTCTTCAGTTGGCGCCAGGACCCACTGGCGGAAGCAACAGATGCTTTTCTCCAGGATTGGTCCGGCGAACAGGGGTATGCGTTTCCCCCGTTTTTCATAACGCAAGTGTCGGCGCTGCTGCGGAGGTAGTGTTGATCACGCCATGGTGGAGGTCTCCAGTTTGGTCTCCGGTTCTACTGGAACTTTCTTGGAATTTTCCAATCCTATCCCCCCCCCCCCCCCAACACTCTCCTCACATTCTGCTCAATCCCGACCTGGTTCCCCACGGGTTGGTCCAGGAGGGATCTCTGAGTCTGATGGCCTGGAGGATCTCTGGCGTCACTGGTCACTCCCAGGCCTTTCTGGAAAAGCTGAAGACCTGCTCTCCAAGGCATGGGCAGGTAGCACGACAAGGAGATACAGGTCAGCCTGGCATAGATGGCGTCGTTGGGGTTTGCGACAGGGTTTTGATCCCGCGGGGGCAGATGTAGTCCACGTCCTTAATTTCTTGGCGGGTTTGGCTGAGGAGGGTCTGGACTATCGGTCAATCAACGCCTTCCGTTTGGCGATCTCGGCTGGTCATGTGGTGGTGCAGGATTCCACGGTGGGTGAATCTCCCTTGGTGTACCGGCTCCTGAGAAGGATTCGTCCCGGAGCCACGTTACTCGGTCCTCTGGGATGTAAACAGGGTTTTGAACCTCATTCTTGGCAACCGAATAGGTTTTTCTCGTAAGGCAGTAACAGCCAAATTGGCAATGCTGTTGTGCCTGGTTTCCTGCAGGCGGGTTTCGGATGTACGAGTCGTAGACATTTCTGCCAGAGTGTTTTCACCGGACGGAGTGTCCTTCACAGTAAGTAGAAGAACGAAGTCCAACACAAGGGTTATTTCATATCTGGCTTTTCCAGATTCCCCTAAACTGTGTGTAGTGCAGTGCCTCCGTGCTTATGAAGACATGACTGATGATACCCGCCCTCCGGGCGAAAGACAGATTCATTGCTTTATGTAAACCGTACAAAGCAGTTTCATCCCCAACAATTGCCAGGTGGGTGTGATGGGTAATGCAGGAGGCAGGGATTGGTGCTCATTCAGTGAGAGGGGCGATGGCCTCTAAAGCTTTCGTCCTAAGGGCAAGTTTGGGGGATCTGATGCTAGCACCAGATTGGTCCTCAGATTCCACCTTTAAGAGGTTTTATTTTAAACCAGTGTTGGAGGTTGCAAGGCTAGTTGTGGACAAGCTTTGAACTGGCATAATCTGAAGCCTCCGGTCCTGCCATAGAATGAAAATTTGCCTAGCCTTTGTGCTGGTAAGTTTCAATTTTATTAAGGATTCGAAGGTGAGGATTATCCCTCCCAATGACGTCCAAGAAGTGGACCCTCCCCGTAAGACTAAGTAAACCATTCATGTGCTTTTTCGGCTTAGTTATGAGTGTTGTAGTGCACTGTTATCTCTCCATGCAACATGTTCTGTTCATTGAGGTTCTGCCTCCGACACTGCCTCTTTTGCAGGAAACGACGGTCCCAAACAGGATGTGTGAAAACTAAACAACATGTGCTTAGCGTGAAGGAAGAGGAAACAGCAGTGGTGTTTTATGGGAGCTGGTCACAATGCGGACACAGACGATGGACTCCCGATGAGACTTTTTGTTTCCCAAGTGATCATGGGAAATGTAGTTTTGTTATTGTTTGATGTTGCTGCTGTAAAGAATAAAGTCGAAGGAAGAAGTCATAATCCTCGACTCAGAGTCCTTGATGGAATTGAAACTTACCAGCACGAAGGCTAGACACATTTTCATTCCTTTGATGTGTGCAATGAATCCAGTAGGTGGTGTTAGTGCACACGATAAAATAGTCTGTAGTCCTTTGTAGATTACTGCTTAGAATATGGATTAAAAAGCTCTTCCCTGTGCCAGCTTGTCCACTGACATGCAGAAATATAGGTTTAAAACTTGAGCATTTACATTGACTATTTTTGTGAAGGAATCCATGTTCTATTTTATTTTTTCATTTCTAAATAAATTTCTTTCTGCTAATCATTCAACTATTTAAAGTCAAGATTTTTCTTTTTTGCTTGTTACATTGCGGTCTCCACCTCATTCATCGCTACGGCAGCTTCATTTTCGGTTATTGGCTGTCAAAGAGGATCTTCACTGAGAGGTGTAGAACCTAGAGGTGTAGAACTCTGGCTGCTTTGTGAAATAGCATTTGCTATCTGAGTTAATTAATTCCTCTTGCGCAATTGAATGGAGTGGTGTGGCTCACTGGTTAGAGGCGGCAGACCCGGAAGCAGAGAAGGGCCGGGACCAGGGTTCAATTCCCGACGCGGCAGGGTCGTGGACCAGGGTCAGCGGACTCGATAATTCTCGCCCCGGTGCCTACTCTAACCAGGGATCACACTCGGCAACTCTGGGCATTAGCTTGCCTCATCTCTACAACGGCCCCCCACATTCGCCGGGGATGCCTGGTTTCACCTTGGAGATACCCAGTAGGGACCATCTCACAGGGATAGCCAGGACGGGTTCCCCACCGGTCTACAGCACCACGACGCCTCAGGGCAGCAGTGCGCTTCACAAGACGCATACATACATTTCTTTCTTTATTTGTTTTGTCATCGCATGTGTATGTTTATTTGTAAATAAGTACCAATCTTTTTGACCTGTATGCTCTTCTAAATGTGTTTCTAAGCGACTGCAGGTATTGCCTCCTGCGTATGTTAGTGAGTATTGGGTTGTGTGTGCGCACACAGCTGGCTTCATTAGTACTACATAAATATTGGTTCTAACTGTGTGACTAAATGTTTAGTTGCTTGATAGTGTCTGTGGGTGTTTTTAGTGCCTGTCTGCTTCTCTAGTTAGATATGTTAGATTGAAGTCTGGGGCGGATACTAAATTGCTCTGTAGGGGTACATACAGCTCAGTCAATCTTCAGAGTGCATATCTTATCTTTTAACCTGTTAGTGGCCTAGCTCTGGCTTACCCCAGTGGTCAGTTTTATGTAGAAGGAGAGCACTTTATGCTTTGTCTAGGAGTTTTAAATGTGAAGGTTGGCCTAGGAGTAAAACTGCACGCCCTTGCTCAAGTGCAGTGGGCCCAAGACGTTATTAGAGAACTACTACTCTGCATTTGACACTAGATCGTTTCAGTTCTTTACTAGCTATTTATCTCAATAAGTGTTGTACTCCCGATCTTCGGCTGTTCTTGCATGTGTATTGAAGTTTATTTCTGACATCCATGGTCCTCTAAATCTGTCTTTTAGCGAGCATTGGCTTGTTCAAGTCTGATATGTATCTAGTGCTAATGGAGACAGCTACAAACAGTTTGGCCTATCTGTGTGAGTAAATGTTTAGGTGGTTCTCTCACAATTTGAACGGATGGTTTACTGTGTGTGGTTGAGTACTTTTGATAGATTGAAACATGGGTTGATATCGGATGTATAATTGCACACATTGGTTTATAGATGTTTATTCAGCTCACCCAATCTTCACAACGCATGTTACATTTTTATCTCCTAGCACCCTGCCCTGTGGTTGTAGCCTATCTCAGCTGTTAGTTATATTTAGTAGAAGAGCTGTGTATGCCTTCCCAAGAAGTTTTACATGTGAAGGGTGCCTAGGAGTAAAACTGCATTTACTGGCGCAAGTGTAGTGGGCCCAACACATGATGGAAGCAGTACTTATTTATCTGCATGTGAGAATTGAAAGTATAAGTTCTTTACCAGACATTTGAAAAAGTGTCTTAGTCTCCATCTTGGCCTGTGATTTTTTTTAATTTGGTTCTCATATCACCAAAGCATCTACAAATCTCAGGCCGTTTTTATTCTCTGGCCGCCTCAAGGTCTGTTGCATTTGCTTTCGGCCCCAACTGCCCTTACCTCCTCTCCAGGGCCATCCCCAGGAGCAGTGCATGGAGTGATCATAGGACCATTATATACTGTCTGGGATTCATCCCTCAATACCTATCCATCCACCTTATGAAGTCAGCACACACCTTCCTGATTTGCGTTCCGCATCCATATGACCCATCCATTCAGCCACTTTAATCCATTTCATGACGCAGGGAGAAGATGGATCAGACCAGCTCTTACAGATCTCCCACCTAGCTAAGAGCAGCAAATAGAAGATTAGGCCACTTTGCTCCCTTGGCCTGTGACCGTAAATGGATGCAAGTTTATTTGAGAATGGGTGCCTCTCGGTCACATTCAAAATTATCTAGTTATGTCTGTAAGGTGCTGCATGCATTCCTTCCTTGGTATACTAGTCAGTATTGGAATACCTAACTTTGTATGCAACTGCCTTAACAGTACATTTATATAATTTCTGCCTCTATTTGACAGTAGATATAGAATGTTTCAGTGCCAGTCTGATTTCCTATTTAGCGTATGTAAGATTTTCTACATAGGTCTGAAGGACTGGATATACCTCAATCCATCTTCGTAGCACATTACCTTTTAATGTCCTAATACTCTGTACATAAGTGCATGTAGGTCACTAAAAATTCAAAGTATATGTATTGCATTGTAAGCACACAGCACTCTTTCTATCCTGTAGGTAGTAGTTCCATGAGATGTTTATTTAAATCTGGTAAAAGACAAACATATGTGCTTTGCAAATTTCTCATAGTTTCCTTATGGTTGCTATATTGTATGTAGTGCTTCACATAATAGTGTCCATATGGGTAACTAAGTTACTAAAACTAAAATTAGCAATTGTTTTACTAGAAATATTCATGCTTTGACATACCTACAGCATATGTCAGAGCTCAGTTAAATATACTAAAACATTTATCCTTTCATTTTCTGTACATTTCATTGTTATAACTTACCTATTAATGCCCCTTTTTACTGCCTATAAATATACTAAGTATATTTTACCTTCCATATAATAAAATGTATGTAGCATTACTTTTGCAAACAAACTACCTTTCACTACACATACTTGGTAAATGTTTGCTTGCCTGTATATTTATCTCCCACTATTAGCTTTTTTTTTCTTTATGAAAATATGCAGAAAAAAGCACAAGCACCACTCCTGTACAAGGCAACCATCAATGGCAACTTGTTCAAGTTTCCCTTACCTTTGAATATCCCCAGGCGTCAGACTGGATCTGGAAAGTTTTCGTCAGCAGCACCCCTGCGCTTCGGAAGGTGGAGTCGTGCGTCTTCGCGTCTGTCGCTGGCGTCGCATGTGCCGAGATGACGTCACAGAGACTACTTAGGCGCCTCGCATGCGCGCTGACGTTGGTGCTTTCTTTTTCCGCACCACCAAGCACAGATCCGGTTAGAGCACGTACCTAAGTCACTTTTTGATTAAAGTTTTGAGACTTTTTTCTTCCATTTTTGAGTCTTTGACTCCTGGTGCCATGTAGGGATGCCTGGGTTTAAATCCTGTGGGGCCTGTCGCCGTACGATGTCGGTCGCCGACCCCCATGGCGTCGGTTTCTACTGTTTGTAGCGCGACAATGACTCCTGGTCATGTTCCAACTGTCTGGCCATGGCTCTGAATGCCTTGCGGGAGCAGTCCCATAAGCTGCTGGAGGCCCGACAGTCGTCGAGGGCCAGTGGTCGCTCGAGGAACCGCCCGCGGAGCCGCCCGCGGAGCCATCATCATCGCTCCCCGGGGTCGAAGTCTTCACACTCTGAATCTGGTACGAGACGTCATAAGAAGTCGAAGAAGCGTTTCCGCTCTGTGACGTCCCCCTGTCGGTCTCTAGACGAGGGGACCGGGGGTACGGCCCTCGCGGCTCCTTTGGAGCCTGAGTGTCCTGCGGCCTACCTACCCTATCTGGATCCGTCGGCGACTCCTGCCCAGGTGCAAGACTTTCCTGCAGCCATGGACGCCTATTAAGGCCTCGGGCTCCCGCCGGCGTGCCTTCGGGCCCCGCAGTCCCAGTTGAGGGCCCTCCCTTGCTGCCAGCGGCTCCGACGCTGCAGGGACCTCTGCCGGCGGCTCCGGCCCCAGCACCGCCCGCGGCTACGATTCGGTGCCGCAGTGGGTTCCGTTCGTTCCCTTGCCCGGGTTCCTGGACAATTTTGCTCCTAGTTTGTTCCCTAACTGGAACACTAAGCTGGACCAGCGTCGTTCCCGTCGCTGTTCGGCCATTTGTATTCCCCTGTCCCTCCCCCACCACCGCAGCCTGGTCCACGAGCAGGGGAGGAAGGGGATGACTAGGAGGGGTCTGAGGACCCTCTCACTGCAGTGCGGGTCAGAACAGGAACGGACAGAAGCGCTACAGGACACCGGTGGCCCCTGGTTTTCTTTCTCCTCCTGCTGTCGCTATGGAGGAGGGCACCGCATACACTGTGGTGCTCCGTAGAGCAGTTGAGGCCCTTGACCTTAACCTGCCTGCAGTGACCCTCCAGACTAATCTCTTCACTGAAGCACCTGGTCTAGTCCGGCCACAGGGTTTCCCGTGGATAAGAATGTGGCCTGGCCCCGGGTGACCCTGCTTTTCTGTCCACCCACCCAATCCCGGGGAGCCTGGTCATCCAGACCTCCACTTCCCAAAGCGCATTCCCTACCGCTCTGGCGGTTAAGGAATCCAAGAATCTGGAACAATTCAGCAAGTTTTCATCTGCCAGCTTAGGGCTGCGGTCGGTGAACACCGCTATTCCTACACTGTGTGGGACACGGTTGCGCAGGTGCTACCTCAATGTCCTGAGGAGGCACGGACAGTGCTTTCTCAAGCTGTTGCTGAGGGGAAAGATGCAGCAGAGTTCGCCATTGGATGTGGACTGGATACCGCGGATTCACTGGGTAGGGTGATTTCATTGACAGTGGCTCTCTGTCTCCACGCATGGTTGCGGTCCACTGGTTTTTTGGGGGATGTTCAAAGTTCTCTTATGGACATGCCCTTTTGTGGTACTCTCCTATTTGGTGTTAAGGCAGATAGTGTGCTGGAGCGTTTTAAGGACTCCCGGGCTACGGCCAAGTCATTAGGTCTCACTACAACGTGCCTGGCCACATCTGCTTTTCTTTCCTTTCGTGGCCACGGAAGAGGCGCCCAACACGTTTGTTCAGCCAGAAGCCTGCGCAGAACCAACCTCTCTGCGGATGTGGTTCCCGACAAGGTGGGGCAGGGGGCCATCGTGCGGGTCAGTCCACCTCCGCTCCTGCAGCATCCGCCTCCAACCCTCCTGGTCTGAGCTTTGGGGCACACCCCAGGCCGGTGGGCGGCAGGATTCCCCATCACCTTCCTCACTGGCGATCCGTTACCTCTGACGGGTGGGTGCTGCAAATCGTCAGAAGGGGCTACTCCCTCCCCTTCGAGACTACACCTCCTGCTATGTCACCTCAGTTCCACCGCATGCCGGGGGACCATTTTGTGATTCTCCAGCAGGAAGTTGCTGCCCTTTTGGCCAAGGGGGCCATCAAGCGCGTTCCTTTGCCAGAAGTAGGACGTGGTTGTTATTCCCAGTACTTTCTGGTCCCCAAAAAAGAGAAAGGGGGCCTGCGTCCCATCTTGGACCTCCGGAAAGTCAACTGCTTCCTCCGGAAGGAGGAGTTCAAGATGTTGATTCAAGCTCAGGTCTTTGCTGCGTTCGACCCTGGAGACAGGATGGTAGCGTTGGACTTAAAGGATGCTTATTTTCACATCCCTGTCCTGCCGGCCCACCGGCGTTGCCTGCGTTTCATGGTGGGCCAAGAGCACTTTCAGTTTGCCGTGCTCCCCTCCGATCTTACCAGTGCCCCATAGGTGTTAACAAAGGTGATGGCGGTGGTCGCAGCTAATCCTTGCAGATCAGAGGTTTGTCTTTCCCCTATCTCGATGACTGGCTGTTGAAGGCCTGCTCGTCTAAGGCAGTTGGCTCCCACCTCCAGACTACGGCCGACCTCCTGCATTTGCTGGTGTTCTCCATCAACATGCCAAAGACGCACCTGAGTTCCTCTCAGAAGTTCCCTTCATTGGAGCGGTTCTGCATTCGACGCAGTTTTGGGTTTATCCTACCGAGCAGCGAGTCCGGGATAGTCAGGCTATGATTCCGATCTTCCAGCCTCTATCTCGGGTTTCAGTCAGGATGACCCTCCGTCTCCTGGGCCTAATGGCATCCTGCTAGTGCAACATGCCAGATTACATATGCGGGCTCTGTCGTGAGACCTGAAGTTCCAGTGGGCGCAGCATCAAGGTAACCTGTTGGATCACGTCCAGATCTCAGAGGGCACTGCACAAGACTTGTAGTGGTGGCTCCCGAATCGCGATTGGGTCAAGGGTAGATCCCTCTCCCTTCCCCAACCGGAGCACACAGTGCTGACGGATGTGTCCCTCCTGGGATGGGGCGGCCACATGGGAGAGGCGGAGATCAGGGACCTCTGGTCTCCGGCAGATTCCCGTCTCTATATTAACTTTTTGGAGCTTCAGGTGATCCGACTTGCACTGAAAGCATTCCTTCCCTCGGGTCCGGGGAAGTATAGTGCAGGTGTTCACAGACAACACCAATGCCATGTGGTATTGCAACAAACAGAGCGGGGTTGGGTCGTTGACCCAATGTCAGGAGGCTCTCCGCCTCTGGACATGACTGGAACATCCAGGCATTACCTTGGTGGTTCAACACCTGGCAGGTTCTCTGAACGCCAGGGTGGACAAACTCAGCCGCTGGTGCATAATGGATCACATGGTGTCTTCACTCTGAGGTGGCGCAAGGTCTCTTTCTGCAGTGTGGAGAGCCTTGGTTAGATCTATTTGCCACCGAAGAGAACTTGCAATGTCATTAATTCTGCACGTTGGAATTCCCAAGGCGGCACTCGCTCGGTCACGAGTGGAGCTACGGTCTGTTGTACGCCTTTCCACCTATACTACTTTTGCCCAAAGTGCTGAAGATTTGACCCCTCCTAGTCTCCGTATTGGGCACGAAGATACTGGTATCCCGAGCTACTCAGCTTGGCGATCGCTCCCCCCGATCAGACTGCCTCTTTGGGAGGATCTTCTGTCTCAGCATCAGGAGACAGTTCTCCACCCGAACCTGCCCAGCCTCCACCTCCATGCATGGAGATTGAGCAGCGACAGTTGACTGCTTTCGACCTTCCTTCCGAAGTCTGTGACATTATTCTGGCAGCCAGGCGTCCCTCCACTAAGACTGTACACGCCTGCAGGTGGAACAAATTTGTGGCATGGTGCACAGCACAGACTTTGGATCCCCCTTGCTGCCCCTCTTTCCAAGCTCTCTTTAGCCCAGCAGGGCTCTGATCTGGGCGCTATCAAGGGTTATCTCTCAGCCATTTCCACCTTTCTACGGCTTCCAGATCAGCCTTCTCTTTTTAAGTCCCCAATTGTTAATCGCTTCCTGAAAGGCATTACATACATGCTTCCTCCCGTGCCCTTCATAATGTCTCAATGGGACTTAAATCTTGTCTTGACCTATCTGATGCGAGCTCCCTTTGAGCCACTTCATAACTGTCTCTTGCGTCTTCTCACTCTAAAAATGTCTTTCCTGTTAGCTATCACCTCTGCCAGAAGAGTGAGTGAGCTCCAGGCTCTTTCTTCTAAACCTCCTTTTCTCTCTGTTCATCCGGGCAAAGTGGGTTTAATGCCTCGTCCTTCTTTCTTGCCAAAGGTTGTCACGCCCTTCCACATCGGGCAGACCATCACTTTGCCACCTTCTTTTCGTCTCCTTCAAAAGAAGATGAGAGGCTCCACCGTCTGGACCCAAAACGTGCACTCTTGTTCTATCTGAAGCGCACACCACAGGTCCCGGGTGGATGACCAACTTTTTTCGTGCACAAACGGACCATCTCTCTGTGGGCCGTTCTCTGCATCAGCTCGGGCTGGACTGTTCCCATGTGGCATAGGGTCAAGACTGATTTGCATATGGCCATGTCTGAACTGGGGTGGCGTGGTGAACAAAATAACAATGGATTGAACCCAGATCTGTGACTGGGGGTGAATGTTTTGCCAATGTGCAACATTCCGTCCATCCCCTTGTGTTTTGCTGTTACCTGCATCAA
Organism: Lissotriton vulgaris; assembly: GCF_964263255.1. Lineage (NCBI taxonomy): Eukaryota > Metazoa > Chordata > Amphibia > Caudata > Salamandridae > Lissotriton > Lissotriton vulgaris. The sequence continues at coordinate 343,042 of NW_028245577.1, read as the reverse complement.
AGCCTGTTACTCGTTGGCTAAGAAGGAGCCTCCTCTGGGGCTGTGTGCCCATTCTACCAGGGCAACGGCAGCCACTACTGCTTTGGGACGTGGCGTTCCCTTGCAGGACATCTGTCAGGCAGCTACATGGGCCTCATTGCACATTTATACCAAGCACTACTGCCTGGACAGCTTCTTTGGCCGTTCTGTTCTCCGGTACTTTCTTGTGTGATCCTGGTTCGTGGACCCACCTCCAGGGTAGATATTCCTGCAGTATCTATTCTAAGGTAAGGAATCTATCACTAAGGTGTCTTTTTCAAATGCACAGGTTACTTGTGTAACGATATATCTGTAAGAGACATTAGTTAGTGATGGATTCTTTACCGCCCCATCCATCCTCGTCGTTCTGCGAACTGATATCTAGGGATAAAGTCATTCTTTTCAGGGCCCTAGTTTCATGGCACCAGTGGGCAGTTTCTTGCATGGCTCTGCATTCCTGGCACGGAAAGTTATGTACAGAACTGACGTCCGTGCGCATGGGTGGCGCCTAAGTAGTCTGCATGACGACATCTCTGAGCATACGACGCCAGCGACGGATGCGAAGCCGCACAACGTCACCTTCCGACGCGCAGGAATACTGCTGACGAAAACTTTCCGGATACAGTCTGACGCCTGAGGATATTCTAAGGTAAGGAATCTATCACTAAGGTAAGGAATCTATCACTAACTGATGTCTCTTACAGATATATTGTTACACAAGTAAGTAACTTGTGCAACAGAATCGGAAAGTCACATATTTTATGTTTGGTACTGATCTTTAAAGAGGTAATCCATATTCATAAGCATTACTCTGATTGCAATATTATAACCTTTGCTCATTACTTGACAAAAGTATAAAAAAATAAAGTAACTTCAAGAGCTTCAACACTTGAAAGTGTAAGTTTTTAATAAATAAAACTTAAATCTATATACATATGTAACTTCCTTATACATATAGCATCTCCAGTGCACTACCCTTTACCTCACCCTATACCGCTCAATATATCCTTTCCCTCCTCTGACATCTCAAACCCCATTCTACTACTCTCTCTAATGCACTTCCTTATTTCTCACTCTATACCTCTCTCAGTATACCCTCTATCTCCACTCTCTCATCTCAAACCTCATTCTACTACTCTCTCCAATGCACTACCCTATTCCTCTCAATATATCCTCTACCTCCACTCTCACCCAAACCCACTTTTAGTACTAGGATCCCCAAACTAACCCTTTCTAGACTCTCCCCTCCTCTACCCCTTCTTGCAACATCTCATACCTCATTAAACTATTCTGATCTCCCAAACAAGCCTTTCGGACTCTTTCCCCTCTACCTCCCCTTTACTCATTCCAAACCTCCTACTACTGCTATGAGCTCAACAAAAAAGCCTTTCTAGACCCTTCTCTTCTATACCCCCACCCCCCACTATCCTTTTCAATCCAATTAACAGTCCAACATGTCAACCGCTCCAATTGATTTCATATTTCCATATACTAATTCCCAACTAATACTGTTTGGGTTCCGGAGTAGAGTGCTGCCTGCCAAAAAGCGCTTCAACTCCTCATCAGGGGTAACAGACGCTATTTAAATGTAAACCCTTCCCTCTTCTATCCCTCCACTATACCTCCACTATCTTTTTCAATCCAAATAACAGACTAACATGTCTACCTCTCAAATAAATTTCATGTTTCCCTATGCAAATTCCTCACTAATCGTTATTGGGTTTCGGTGTAGCGTGTTACTCGCCAAAAAATCGCTTTGACAGCTAGTCGGGGTTAGTAAGCGCTATATAAATGCAATTACAATATCGCCCTATACCCATACCCACCCCTAAACATATTTGTATATATGTGTATATACATATGTGTATAGATGTATGTATGTGTGTATATATATATATATATATATATATATATATATATATATATATATATATATATATATATATATAATTTTGATACAAAGGCTCAGCTTTTAGAAAAGCACTCCACAACGTTTAAGGTTTCACCTCATTTATTGGCATTTCGAAGGTGGCTTCCAATCCGTCTTTTTAACTTGCTTGCCAACGCGTTTCAGCACCACCCAGGTACAATGAAGGAGGGAGCCTCTGGAGAAAGGGGCCGTCGGACCAGGACTTTCGAAGGGTTTAACACACGGCGCAGCTTTTGGTGAGAATTGTGAAGGTGGAATCACAAACCGGGGCACACTGAAGTGCTCTAAATGTCACAATGGTGCCGGATTTAACCACTGTGACCTTGTAAAATATCTCGGCAAAACCGAACCCACTGTGGGTGTTTTAATCACTGAACTACATGTCCCAATATTCCAAGCTATTGTGACGCCTACAGCTGATACTACTAAAGACAGCTGCAGCAAGGACTGTGAACAGTTAATCATTCCGAACTGCCGGAGCCCAGGACGAAGGAGCAGACAGCTCAGAAAAGTTTTGTAGCTGCAGCTGCTGGAGTCCCTCCACCACCACCAAAAAAGGATGGACCACCTCCTCAGGTCCTCATTAATCAAGAGGAGGAAGAGGAAGAAGATGAAGAGCAGCAAGTGAGAAGGCCGTTTTTGCAAGAAGAACCAAGGAGGTCCCATGTGAAATTAAAGTACATCTGGCAATTCTTCACATATCCCCAGGGCCAAAAAAAAGTGAATGCCCGTTATGTCACTTGTTTGATCTGTGACAAAGAACTATCCAGAGGAACAGATAAAAAATACAGCTATGGGAATTACACCATGCATCGCCACATGGAGAGGTGGCACCCTATTAATTACAGTGCTGCACAAGTACGTGACCTACTGGAAAACCCCCCTCCTGTGGCCAGTACATCAGCTGAACAGACAGTGACGGGACCAGAGGCGAGGGAGACGGTCCCAAACATACAGATGAACTTTGGTAACATGAAGCATACCTGTATTTTTTGCGGCAAGTTAATTTCCTATGGGGAGAAAAGTATAACTCTCATAAACACAGCTTATGAAAATCATAAATGTTCAAAACGGCCCGAAAGTATATTATCTTTTTTTTTGTTGCTCCTGTTGAGCCCTTCATAATGACTGTTTTTCGTCCCCCCCCCCCAAAAAAATAAAAAAAATATAAAACCGTTATTAAAATACAAAAAAAGACAAAAAATGTTCATAAAAATAATAAAAAAATTTAAAACAACAAAAACAATAAAAAAAGTTCTTTTCAGAACTACCTCCCATTTATAAAAAAATGCTAGAATGTTTAGCACTCTGGCAACCTCTTTTTTTTTTTTTTTTTAAATTCGCTTCCTGGTTCGCGCCCCGGTACGCGAACCGGAAGCGGGAAAAAAAAAAAAAAGGAAGAGTGAGTATAAGGGAAGAAGACAGAGAATAATGTTAAAAGACAGCTAGAGGGAGTAACACAGAGATACTGTATAATAGAAAAGGAATGAGGGAAGTAGCAAAGGCAGGAAACTGAGGGTTAAAGAAATGAAGCAGTGGAACTAATAAAAGTTAAATGTGATAGAGATGTAACGGAAAGAGTACTAAACACTTACCTTACAATTGTCGTTAACTTAGTCACTTGTTATTTTTATACTTTCAATCTGTGAAAGAAAGAACAAAAATTTAAAAATTGATAGAAGGTAGTAAAAAATGAGTGAGCATGAGACAAGATGAGTACATATTAAAAATCACAATTCAAAGTACAGAATTAATTATACATATTAAATAGTTTATTTTTGCTGTTCTCAGAATATATCAAATTTCACTAAAAACAGTGAGTTGAAGGTATTCATCATATAACAGCGGGGAAAAAAAAACCACAATCAAAATGATTGTGTTTAAAAACCCCACATAATATAACCAATCAGAACTCCTCAAAAGTAACTTACTTTCCATTACGTCAAAGGATGTCCTATGAACAGCTTATACTCTGTTGTGCTGTTACATCAACACCTAGAATCATTATAGTCCAGTTACCTACCCTAAATTCTCACTTCTGAAAACAAGTCAAAAGGCAACATTGCTTCATTGTCAAATGGTAATCATTGCTGAAAGACCAGCCTTTTTTACATTTCAAATAAGCTGTGTAATATCCGGATGTTGTCAAAGGACCGTCATATCATATAATAGCTGCAGTTACAAATGTTCTTCCTGAAATCGACGACTGTGTAGCCAAAACATTTTTAATTAGACTTGACAACTTATTTTCATCCAGTTTATATAGTTGGAATTGTAAAATGACATTTCACCCATAAGTTTCTATAAATAATGTGGACAGCATTGCAGACTTGCATTACCTCTACTCCTTGTTTTGATCTGCTGCTTGAATTAGCTTATTAAAACAAACAGTTTTCGCTCTGTGCTTCACTTAGCCACACGGCTATATAGTGTAGGAGCCATTAGAACCTCTTGAAATTCCTCAGAACAAATCCCGAGATTCCTTCCCTAAAATTTTGGTTGTAAGAACACCAGGTAAGAATTTTTAAGGTGAAAAGGCAATCTTTTCTTGAAAGTTAAAACAGAATCATTGCAGAATGACCAGCCATTTCCAGACTTCAAATAAGTTGTGTAATGTCCTGATGTTGTTGAAGGACCAACATGATATATAATTGCTGCAGTTAGAAAAGTCCTTCCTGATATTGACAACTGAGAAGCCACAAAATTTTTAATTAAAGTTGTCAATTTTGTTCCATCAGGCCTACATCGTTGGAACATTAAAATGACATACTGGCCATATCTTCGTATAAATAATGTGGACAGCATTGCAGACTTACATTGGCTACACTCCATGTTTTGATCGGCTGCTTTTACTAGCTTATTAAAGGATACTGATTTACTGTCTGGGAAAGTTAAATATAAAAATCTTTCTGAGTCTACACTAGTAGTACTTGATAATGTACAATTCTCGCAGTCATGCTGCCATTGATAAGAAAGGCCACACAGATGATCTACATCTACACCTTCATCTTGCAATACATTAAGCATATACATTAAAAACTCCTGACAATCTTGCTGAATATTTTGAGAGAATTGTGTTTGACCTGAACATATGTCTAACAGATTTCGAATTTCAGACACACTTTCAACTCTTGTTCTATCAGTGCTACGTTTCTCTAACACAGAATTCAACAAACAGCAAAAACTTTGATCCGAATTGATCACAGTCTGTTCTTTTAAAGTTTCTAGAGAAAAGACAACATTAACCACTACATTAGCATAGCAGTTGACACCAGAACTATTTTCAAATTGAAAACCAACAACATCTTCAACAGAATTCATTTTCTTTCTGCTTACAATTTTGGGTTCATCGACTTTTGGTCTTTTTGCTACAACCTCCCTACTATTGGTGACATTTCTTCGTTTCCGGCCTACCACACGTTTCTCAAACAAAGGATATTGAGGCAAATGTGGCGCATACTCTCTTCTTAACCTATTGTATTCCTTAACACAATCTAGATCTGCACAAATGTTTGTGACATCACACTCAATCAAGTACAATCCCGATAAAGTTCTGACTCGTGACAATGCTACATAAGTCATACCCTCTTTGAACACAGAACTGCCAATATTCACCAAAGTACTGTCTACACTTAAACCTTGTGATTTATGGATTGTCACCGCATATGCCAAGCAAACAGGAAATTGCTTATGGCGAACATATAAGTCTTTTACAAGCAAAAACCTAGCTGAGCAACGACCAATTAGCTGTCCTTCCTCAATGCCATCAAATTTAATTTTTAAAAATTCAATTCCATCTCTATTTCTGTATTTCTCAAAATCAACAACATTACCCATTGATCCATTTACCAGATCTCTTTCAACATGTAAATTCCTTCTCAAAATGATACGGCAATTTAAGCACACATTCAGAGTCTTTTCAAAACCAGCAGTTTTAGATATAGTCTTCTCTAATGAATCCAATTTAGATTTCACATTCTCAGACAAAATAATTGTTGCTCCCATATGCTCTATTCTGTCAATAGCTTCCAGTTTCACAATCTCTTGGTTTTCTAAATTCAACATTTTGTTGTTGAAGATGGAACATTCTGCAAGAGTTGGCATCAAACATATTCCAGATTTCTTCTCAGTAATTTCATGAAAAATATTCTCTGGCAGAACGTCTTCTTCTGGATACAAATTTGACAGTAATCGTGCATGTAAAGCTTCTTTCCCACGCTCAGTCACTTTCCCGATTCTAACATCTTGTAGAATATTCTTGTAATCTTCATCCTTCGCCTGACGCATATTTTCACGCAGCTCAGCATAATTGAAGTTTAACCATATGTTAACGTTGCCAATGCTCCCTAGGCACTTCCTGGTATCTTCATGTGTAAGCAGTTTAAACACTGGTTGTCCTTTCACTGGTGTCAGCTGCAGAAGATCACCGAAAACAATGATGTATTTGCCACCAAATAACACATCATACTCTGTTTTAAGAACTTCCTGCATTCTCAAATGCACAAAGGCAAGCATGACATTGGAAACCATGCTTACTTCGTCAATGATAAGAAGTTTCATCTTCTTCAGGACTCTAGATACTTCACAACAAGCATCTCCCGATAACTTGTGGTATTGTAATTTGTTATCATGCTCCACTGGCAGCATCAGTAGCCGATGCAAAGTAATACCTTTAATGTTATGTGCTGCTAGTCCAGTTGGAGCGGTGACAACACAAGACAGCGATGACTCAGTCCTTTTCTGCAGATAACATGAAATTGCTTTAATGAGGAAACTTTTTCCAGTTCCTGCTTCTCCACTCACGTACAGTCGGACAGGCTTCAACGACGTACATGAGCACTCTTTCTTCTCATGACTTAATCCATGATCAATTTGGCTAATAACTTCATCATATATTTTCCTCTTCTCAACGTTGAGTTGTCTTTCCAAATCTTCTAAGTTAACTGCATCCTCCTGAGCATGTGCCATGGCCCTTTCCACTTCAATCATGGCAGTGGCAGCTTCATTTTCGATAACTGGTCCTCCTAGTGGATCCTGACTCAATGAAACAGAACTCGGACTGTCCTGAGAACTGTCTCTAGCAATCTCGGCTGCAATTGTTGCTTCCTGCTCGATTTCTGCATTCAACATTTCTAGATATTTTGGAAAAAAAGGACTTCTATGGACTCCTTGGCTGCATTGAAAGAGTCTTCGTAACAGAGGAAATCTCCAAGCAGTTCCTCTTCTGCACGCCAAGGCTTGAAAAGTTGCAAAAGAGCTAAATAGAAAAACTTTTCTTTCTGGAGATTCGCAATCCAATTTTCGATGATTTACCAATAGACATTTTCTTTGCTTGACCAGACATCCCTCACTTCCAATTACAGCATACACTCCTTTATCAATATCTTCTTTGATGTTACTCTTGAAAATGTAATTTTGTAGAACCTCATACAGACAAACATTCTCCAGGTTACTGCTTCTATTTGGATAATATGTATCCAACATGTTGGTCTTCAAAATATCTGTACTGCTTGGCTCCTTCTCCGCCAAATACTCAATTTCCCGTACAGGTTTCAGAACTCGATTACGCGTTGCAGCAAGACCAAGACTTGCCCAAATGATACTCCTAGATTTGGCATAGAGACTTGCTGAAGATAACCGATCAGAACATTCGTAAGCTCCGATTTCTCGATGCGACAACATCTTCAGACTGAAACTGTACAACTTCTTACTGAGGCTCTTTTCATGGGAAATGTCCTCCCACATATCCTTGAGTTCTGTCTTTTCTTTTTTTGTGATGTAAGACGTCACATACTGAGCCACAGCCATACAGTTGTCAGCCACAAACTGTATATCCATGTTAGCATTCCACATGGACAAAATCACTGGGTTGTAGTCGTTGATATTCTTGGACTCTTCGTTTCTTTTCAAATTGTATGTATTTTTGGGTGATTTCCTCGTCACATTATGTCGCAGCGAAGACATCAAATTGTTTACTCTTCCTTTAGATATCACTGATCGTGGGAAGCCAAAACGACATTTTGTATAGTACTTGTTCTTGTTTCTGAATTTACGACGACAGTACTTTCCACAACGATGGCTTTGAAACCGTAAAACTTGTTCTCTTAGACTTTTGTCTTCCTTTGCCTTTGGAACAGCACATGTAGAATACTGTTCTATGAAATTCATCACTAAGTCATCCGGATCTGTTCCAAATTTGGGTGCATCTTTGATCCAGAACAGCATATGTATATGAGGAGCACCTCTTGCTTGATACTCCTTTCTCCAGAAGAAATCCAACACCTCTCCAAGAGGTGGATTTTTCTTGTTTGTGATGAAAGACATCATAGCTTCAAATCTATGATTGAAGTACCTGCATACATTCACTGGATCCAAAGAGCACAGTTCTCCGGGTGTCTTGAATTCAATATTTTCAATGTTTCCATTTGCCTCTCGTAGAAATTCAAGTAAGTCTTCCCAGCCATACTCAGCACAGCTGAGAGTGAGGAACCATGTGGGAGTTCCTAAGTTCCTCAGCATACATTTTAAGTCACCATGACGACGGTACCAATACTCATTAGTACCAATCTGACATGCCATCAGATTAATCAGGTGAGAATCCAAAATACTATCTTGCACATTGACTTTATCCATAAAGTCCCTTGCTGAGATATTTCGCAGTTGTACACCACTTTTCAGGATGTGGTTCACTGCATAAGACAGTCCAGACAGATCACTTTCAAACAGTAGATGAAACAAATAGGGAATGCATTGACGAAACCTAGGATCTTCTCCATACAATCGTAAAGTCCGGTATTCAGAAGCAGGAATTTGATCAGGTCGCTCATCATATCGTCCTCCTCGACCTGTGGGAAATAGCTGTGGAAAACACAGAGCTTCCAAACTTTCCTCCCAAACACTAATGGGACTCCTTTGGCTTGTTTCATTTGAAACCACTCAATAGCATTCCCCATGACTTCCTTGGAATGCAAAGGATGAACACTATAATGTTCATATATTTCTTCATTTTTAGAGGCTTCTACTTTCTCAATTTGTCCAGCACACAATTTGCTGTCTTCTTCTTCACTTACTTCCTCTTCTGCAACACATACATTCTTGTAGTACTCATTGTTTTTTATCAAATACAATGTTGCCTTTTTGACTTTCCTAACATCCACTAAATCTTGCCAGATTTTCTTACTCTTTGTCGGAACCCCATTAACTAGGATAACCAGAGGTTCCTCTTCCACTTTCTCTACTCCAATTGTATTAATGTTTTTCTTCAAATCTAAAGGCAAATAAACAACTCTTCCCTTTAATCCTCTCTGTAAATCTGATGGAGGCAATTTCCCTGTCTTTGGCTCCATTCGTACAATAGCCTGAAAGGGATGCACACTTTGAATCAAAATAGATTCATAAGTATTTAAATCCTTCAATTCAGAAGGAATGTTAACCAATTCCAGATTATTATAAACGGCTCTAGCAGGCATCCGGTTTTGGTTTAATTTGTTAAAACAATAAGTACACATACGTTGGTCCGATCCCAAATCAAAACAATTTTCTACCATCAAGTATGTGGCAAAATCCTTCCATTCACTATTGTTTTCCATTTCACTTTTTGCATATAAATCCACTAACTTAGTCTGATTCTTATAAGTCCGTCGACAACACACACAAGTGAAATTAGGCCTCTCTCTTGATTTCACCTGTAAGATGGAAATTTCCTTGTGAAACTTATCTATATTAGAAATCTGTACACTCTCTTCCACATTACCTTCTTCTACTGGGTCAATTTCAACATTGTTCTCTTTACTAGCAAAGTAACAGAACTCAATTTCTTCACAAATATTCTTCACATGTAGTTCTGAACCATGCAAAAGAGCACTGCTCAATTGTTGAAGCATAATTGCTGGACTCTTAGCATAATACAACATTCTCACTAATTTCCTCACTTTATTATGATGCACTGCTAGCATCCTGAAATTATGAAAAACACTCTGGCATACTCTTCTGGAAAGACAAGCCAGTGAATGCCCATGCACACCTGTTACTTCTCTCACTCTGCAAGGATCTAATTCTTGCAACAACTTCATTTTCTGTTTTAAACTTTTCTTATTAAATGTACGAACAGAAAACAGAATCACAAAGCAAATTGATGGAATCCTGTCTCACACTACAAATACTACTACATTTCCAGGTGTACACTGGACCCTTAGGACTTCTTCCTAAAACCTCATCACCTAACACCTCTTCTGCATCTGCAGACACAAGTTTTTTCTTTTTCAACCGGACAACCATCTTTTACCTCATATGCTCGACCACTGGTGTCAACTGCATGCACCAAATCATTGTCCTGGAAGTAACTCTCCTCATTGAAAAATGCCTCACAACTTGAACTGTGCATCCATTCTCCTGAGAAAACTTCACAAAAATTACTACGATTAACTACTCTCTTCCATCTACTATTTGATTTGAAATCATAAATTACCTTGTTTAGTTTCCTAATTCTATTGATTACCAAAATAAATCTTTCGCTTAATTTCGAAAGCCTGATCAATAATTTTCTCTCCATTTTTCTTTTTCATATAAAATGCCACTTTCTGTTGGCCTTTCTTAAAAAATTTTAACAAATTGACAATTATCCTGTTGCGGAACATTCGCCTACGAATGTCCCTGAATTGATTTTCCCTTCTACTGCCATGCACAGAGTTATCTCCTGCTCTAGCAGAAACTTTTTTGACGGGCCTTTCCTTTTCCTTTAAATTGTCTATCTTCTTCTGCACTAAAACATGTTCTATAGTGGTATTTTTTTGTCTGCAAATTCTTTTTAAAAATGATTTCATTTTCTTACCCGGAGCTTTTTTGGCGACTTGAAACGATTTTATAGTAGAGGACTGCTGCAAATCTTTACCAAGGTGGAGTGTAAGTCGCTTTGCTTTTTTTTGTTTCCTTTGCCTTGAGGGCATTTTTAAATTTTTTCCAAAGATCTTCAGTTAAATCTGTGGAATTTTTTGTTTTAAATTGTTATTAACCACTATTACCAAACAGTAAACCAATAACGGTAGGCAAACAATTAACACACTACTTGTCAATTCTACCTACAGTAATTTAACCTAGACAAATTTAAAAATATCAAATAGTAGCAATGGAATGAAATGCTTATACATACGACCTGTTCTCTGTTATATGTTAATCTCAACTCATTTTAAGACTCTATTTCAGTTATATTAAAAACACTTCACACAGGGTGTTTTTGAAAACTTTTAGATAATTTTAAATCAACATCGACAGATTGTTCCACATCTAGAGATTGCTCCACATCAGACATTGTTGATGTTATTGTTATTGACTTAAAATTGCCAAGCACACATGAAGGTATATTTACAAGGCCCTTGCACCAGGGGGAAGTGACTTAAAAATGCCAAGCACACATGGGGGCATATTTACAAGGCCCTTGCACCAGGGGGAAGTGACTTGAAATGGCCAAGCACACATGGGGGCGTATTTACAAGGCCCTTGCACCAGGGGAAGTGAGTTAAAATTGCCAAGCACACATGGGGGCGTATTTACAAGGCCCTTGCACCAGGGGAAAGTGACTTAAAATTGCCAAGCACACATGAGGGCGTATTTACAAGGCCCTTGCACCAGCATAAGGTGTGGCCTATCCAGAGGTATGCTGGAGTGTCTGGCAGCCATGGTAAAACCAAGAAATATCTAGGAGCAAAAAGGCAGGTCTTGCAGTCACAAAAGTTTGTTTGAGGTGAGGCCTACTCAGTGTTGCAGATGAAATTTTGGCTTGTTGAAGAGTACAGAGGAGATAATACATGTGCAGGCCAACAGATGAAGTGAGTCATGTCCACTGCACACTTGAACAAAGGCTATACCTCCTCTGTCTCCCTGGACAGGCCTAAACCTCATCTGCACAATGTGATTAGTAATGTTAGGAAACACAGGTGATGTAATTGAAAAACGTGCAAATATTTTTGCTCATTTCGCAATCACATCACCTGTGTTTCCTCAGCTTAGGTATCTCTTTGAGCAGATATAGTCTAGCATATCCAAGAGTACGCAGAAGGTGAGGACTGTATGCAGCAGTGCAATGCACATATTTCTCCTCCTTTGACAATTACAGAAGCCTCAGCTTATCCATGCCCCCTAAGCAGTCCTAAATGTATATCATTATTATCATAGTGACTAAAACTCTAGCAGTACATATTGTGAAACCTAAATGACTTCAAGAAACGAGTTTTTAAACCAACAAACAAGCAAATTATTCTCCCATATTCATGTTGGGAAGTGAAATATTTATTTAAAAAAGCACACCCCATGTTGTCCTTCTCATAAATGTAAAAAGCCTTTCTTTTTAAAAAAAAAACGATTTTCTGGTCATAATTTGAAAACACAGCACAGCTCCTATGTACAAGCACACCCTGTAAGTACTAATACTTCACATTATCTATAATTATAATTTGTCAAATAAGCAAAATCTTTTTGGAAAAAATAATGAAAACACTTGACACAAAACAACATTGTAAATGCACAGCTGGCTTCCTTATTTTCTCCATAAACTATACTAGTCTCTATCTAAATTAAATGATTTTTTTCTCACCTTAGCAAATGCTTTTTGAATTTCAAAACGGTCTCAGACACACACCAATTTTTCTTTAGCAGAGCAAAGGGTATGCACTCCAGAGGCTGCAACCAACAAAGGCACAGACATGCTGTATTTCATCACACATATCTCTCATGTCACCCAATCAAAACTCTTCCCTCACTTTTTTCAAATCAACAGCCTTCCCCCCTCTGCCCTTTCTGCTCTTTTTCCATAGCAACTACCTCCTGAAAGACCTCTCATGTTTACAAGTTCACACAACAATGTTTCAAATGAACTCTGAACTCTCAGTAAACCTGCTAATCCACTGCAATGTTTCTTAAAATCATTTTTTCTTAACCATTCAAATTACATCTTTCAAAGAACACATCCATGCACCCTAACTTTCTGTTTTCAGAAATGGAAATACACCAATCACTGCTAGTGAATCATTAGCACTGAAACTCCACAGTTTTTTTTTCTTTACAAACTCCTACTGTTTCAACTGCCATTTAATTCCCACACTTCATCTGACTGCAGCAGAACCTCCTCTCACCATGTTTTCTGTCTAAATTCTTGGACATAGCTACATCCACTGGGCTCACAGGTATGCTGATAACAGAAATTTACACAACCTCAATTTACAAAATGTGGAAATCAAATGGATTGGCCAAAGAGGATTGAGATGTCACCAATTGATACCATTGGTGAAAACCTTTTTACATTTGCCAAACCCTGACCTCATAATAGTGCACTGTGGAGGAAATGATTTGGGCACTTTGACTGGGGTAGGTCTGGAAATGCTTTTAAAGGACACCTTTGAGCAATTGATGGCACTTTTTCCACAAACTGCCTTTGGTATATTCCAATATATGCCAAAGACAGAAATGGAGGTGGTCCAATCAATTTTGTCCACAAATTGAGAAAGCGAGGAAGCATGTAAATAAGTCTGTTTCAGCTTATATGAGAGACCATGGAATGGGCTCCATCTACAACAATAACTTGCGTTACTACATGCAAGATATCTACAGAGGAGATGGTGTGCACTTCTCAGATGAGGGAAACAGAGTTTTCATACAAAATTTAAGACTGTGTATTGGTACCTACTTATAAGTACCTAGAACTTACACAGAACCCAAAAGCTCTTTTCAGAGCTACCGTAACTATAATTACTCTTTTTAAATTTCGAATGTACCTTTTTTCACAAATTTTCACTAATGTTCGCTTCCCGGTTCGCGTACCGGCAGCTAACCGCGCGAAAAATTCAAAAAATTTTTTTTCTTCGACATATATGGGCCTCCTCGGCCACCCTCAGAAAACCTAGGTTGTCAGGATACGTCTCCCGTGCCCCCTTATACCCATTTCCCACATTGTTTTTCCTCCATCTTGTGATTAAATTCGACCGAAACACAAAATGGTGAACTCCCGTTACGCTACCGGTAAGCTACCCGGTTCGCGTACCGGGTAGCGCTTCTACCGCGAAAAATCGAAATTTTTTATTTTATTATTTTTTGCCCCACGGGACACTTTAATAGCCCCCACATCATTCCTAGGGGGTCAGGAGGTGTCTACCTTGCCCCCTTTCATTAATTTCCCCCTTCGTTTTTCTCCACCTCTTGTCTCTCGATCCTACCGAGAGACAAGATGGCGGCCGGTCCGGACTGTTTAGAATGTTGACAGACACCGGAGAGCCAATAAGCTTCACTTCGCGAAGTTCCGTTACGCGTCAGGTACGCGAACCGGGGCGCTAACCGGAGCGCTGTCACAGATATATCTGTTTTTTAAAACGTTAATTTCTCAAAATCCACTGGAGCACATATATTGAGACATAGCAAAGGCACGTCGGGCAAACCATATCTACAATTTTGCCAAGTTTTGTGTAAATCCATTCAGCCGTTCGAGCTAAAAGTGATTCCATCCGCCCTATGGAAAAATGAATGGGAAAAACGCGTTTTGGGACCCCCCTTTTTCTCGCCCCCCCTTCACGAAACCCCCCAAAATTTTCAGGGGCTGCTCAGAAACAAAATGTGCCATTTTCCTGAAAATGTCAGCCAATTCCGTCCACAAACGCCAAAGTTATTAGACATAGAATTTTCAGAAATCCCATAGGGAAAAAATCCTAACTATATATACCTACTGGCGACCGCCAGTAGGTAATATATATATATATATATATATATATATATATATATATATATATATATATATATATATATATCTATATATATATATATATCTATATATATATATCTATATATATATATATATATCCATAGGTTTCAGGCCTTATATAGTTAGGAATTATCATTTAAAAAACCTTTAAAATTTTTCAGGGGTGTTAGAGTTAGCTGGACATTTCACTCATACAAAACCATTGAAATGGCACACCCGCAATCCACTGCTGATGTCACATATTACATCATTCATGACATGGTCAGTAACATCACTGATGACATCTCAAGTGACATCACTGATGACATCATCCAGTGAATGTGGTTTCCTATGTTATTTAAATATGCATTATATATATATATATATATATATATATAGCAATTTGCATTGAAGAATGAGTGGATATATAAAAAAAAATATCTGGATGGAGGATTTAGTATCGGTGTAATTGACTGTTTACTTGACCAATTTATAGTGTCTCACTAAATATAGTGGATAGTGACTAAACTGTTTGAATATCTGTATCACTTTGTCAGTTGTTGTGTAAACTGGTTCTCCAGTTGGTTACTAGCTATGCGAAAGTCTATATTAGTTATTGATTAGTTAACTGAGTATTTGTACGGGAGAGTGAATGTGTGTGTGGTTCGGTGGGGGGGTGTGTGACTGCCCAAAGATGTGTGAATAGTTGATTCACTAGATATATGAAGTTAAAACTACATGTTCTAACAGTTGTTTGGGTGAGTGAATATCTATGGGTGTGGTGATGAGCAAATCTATTTCTCAATGGTACATGTCCAATAAACTAGAAAAATAAAAGGCAGTGTATGTGTCAGTTGTATATAAATAAGCATACATAAGACTCAATGATTGCGTGAGTGACTGTATGGATAACTTTATACTTGTAATAATGATTTTATAATTCACTAAGTATGACTTACTATCTAAATGAATAGATGAAGTTGTGTTTGTATAAGTGTGTAGCTAAGTAAATATGTAAGTTGATCCATTGTTTGCATAAGGGAGTAGGATGACTTCATATGTGAATAGGATGAGTGCTGGTGTGTAATGTCGATTTAGGTGTATAAGTATTTTTGATAGTGTTCTATTGTTCATTGACAGCATGTATGAGTGAATCTACAGGTAAGTGATTAGATGTGTGTATACATCTATGAATCACTGAGTGGGTTTTTAGATACTTGTATTGCTGTAACAATGGATTCAAATAGATACTCTGTATTTTACAGAGTGATGAAAGATTTTACTAGTGTATGAAAAGGTGTATGTGATTGTCACGTGGATGATGTCATCAGTGATGTCATTCGAGATGTCATCAGTGATGTCACTGACCATGTCATGAATGATGGAATATGTGACCTCATCAGCAGTGGATTGCGGGTGCGCGAAATATAGTTAGTGCAACCAACTATATAGGAGCAATTTCAATGGTTTTGTATGAGTGAAATGTCCAGCTAACTATAACACCCCTAAAACTTATAGTTTTTTCAGTGAATTTGCAAGGTTTTTAAATGCTAATTCCTAACTATAAAAGGCCTGAAACCTATATTTTTTTACAGTGAATTTCAAAGTTTTTTTAATGCTTATTCCTAACTATATAAGACCTGAAAGCCCACCAGGAATCTCTAGTATGCGCCAGGGGACTGCATTGCAGAGAGGTGTAATGAAGCCACACCCTTTTTACACCTCTCTGCAACGCAGCCCCTGTGCATGTTTGAAGAGGGGGAATTAATTCCCCTTACATACTGGGGGTCCCTGGGGGCCAACTAGCCCACCAGGAGCCTCCAGTATGCGCCAGGGGGCTACATTGCAGAGAGGTGTAATGAGGCCACACCCTTTTTTACACCTCTCTGCAACGCAGCCCCCGTGCATGTTTGAAGAGGGGGAACTAATTCCGCTTACATACTAGGGGTCCCTGGGGGCCAACTAGCCCACCTGGAACCTCCAGTATGCGCCAGGGGGCTGCATTGCACAGAGGTGTAATGAGACTATGCCCCTTTTTACACCTCTCTGCAACGCAGGCCACTGACGCGTTTGCAGAGGGGGGACTAATTCCCCTTGCATACTGGGGGTCCCTGGGTCATATCTGCCCAAACGCCGATATTCCGAACGATTGAAAATGACTTTTCTTGAGATACATTTGGATTTGGATTATCATGTCCTATTCTTTGGAGTTTTGAAAGACTGACTTTGAGGATGCTATAAATTACTCAAGTCTGCCCGAATTGTGTGGATAAAATTGATACCTAGTCACTTTGAATAAGAATGTACTTACGTCTTGTCTAACATTTGGAAGAAATATCTAGTTATATGACAACAGGATACCGACATAACTTGAAGGAAATAGGAACGCCCTGAAGAAGTTCTGTTGTACAGAATGAAACGTGTCGGCTGGCTGTGGTACATAAACTTAAGGAAAATAAAAGCATTTGAATATACACCAAGATTCACATTTCAATAAGGACTCTAAGTGATATGATTTGATTGGACTTATTGTGCAAGTGGTGCTGTGCCAAACTTTGGAATATTCTCCACTATTCTCTACTACTTACTCTCTACTACTCCACTACTCTCTAATCCTCACGCTCTACTACTCATTCTCTACTACTCTACTACTCTCTCTCTACTACTCACTCCCTACCACTCACTCTCTACTACTCCCTCTACTTCTCACTCTACTACTCACTCTACTACTCACTCTACTACTCACTCTACTACTCACTCTACTACTCACTCTACTACTCGCTCTACTACTCGCTCTACTACTCGCTCTACTACTCACTCTACTACTCGCTCTACTACTCGCTCTACTACTCTCTCTCTACTACTCTCTCTACTACTCACTATACTACTCTCTCTCTACTACTCACTATACTACTCTCTACTACTCTCTCTCTGCTACTCACTCTGCTACTCTCTACTACTCACTCCTACTACTCACTCTCTACTGCTGTCTACTACTCACTCTACTACTCACTCTCTACTACTCACTACTACTCGCTCTACTGTTCACTCTACTGCTCTCTACTACTCACTCTGCTACTCTCTCTACTGTTCTCTACTACTCTCTATTACTCACTCTCTACCTCTCTACCTCTCTCTACCTCTACACCTCTACCTCTCTACCTCTACCTCTCTACCTCTCTCTACAGGCACACATATACACATATGCATATATATGCATATGTATGTATGTATATATATATATATATATATATATATATATATATATATATATATATATATATATATATATATATATATATATATATATATATATGTGTGTATATTTCTATATATATATATATGTGTATATTACCTACTGGCGGTCGCCAGTAGGTAGTTATAGTTAGGATCTACTTTCCATAGGAAATCCGCAACATTCTATTGGGAATAACTTTGGCGCCGGTGGACGAATCTTTTCGAATTTCTCAAAGTTCGTGGCCCGCTCCGCTCCTTCCCTGCAAATGTGGGGGAGGATTCGTCAAGCGGGGGCTGAGATAAAAGGGGGGTCCCAAAATGTGTTTTCCCCATGTTAATTTCCATAGGGCGGTTGGCCTCACTTTTAGCCCGAACGGCTGAATCGATTTTCACCAAATTTTGTAAAATTGTAGTGACTGGTAGCCTGATGTGCCTTTGCTATGTCTCAAGATATGTGCTCCAGTTTATTTTGAGTAATTTAGGTTCAAAAAGATATATCTATAAGCCCGCCCCGGTACGCGCCCTGGGGAGCGCACCGGGCGCGCCACGCGACTTGCGCACGGAAAGCTGATTGGCTCTCGGGTGTCTGTAAACATTCCAAACAGTCCGGAGCGGCTGCCATCTTGTGTCTCGGTAAAATCGAGACACAAGAGGTGGCAAAAACAAAGGGCGAAATGACCATAAGGGGGCAGAGTAGACCCCCCCCTGACCCCCTAGGTTTGATGTGGGGGCCATAAAAGGGCCCTGCGGGGCATAACAATTTTTTTTTTTCGATTTGCGGGGGGGGGGGGGGTGGGTGGGGCTGTGTCATCAGTGATGTCACTAACCATGTCATGAGTGATGTAATATGTGACGTCATCAGCAGTGCATTTATAGTGAGTCCAACTAACTATAACGTGGGAATTTCAATGGTTTTATGCGAGTAAAATTTCCAGATAACTATAACTGGTGTGAAACCTATGTTTTTTTTTAGTGAATTTAATAGGTTTTTTAAATGCTAGTTCCTAACTATAACTGGTGTGAAACCTGTGGTTTTTTCAGTGAATATATATATATATATATATATATATATATATATATATTTTTATATACATACACATATATGCATACATATGCATGTTATTTACATGAAAGTTTTAAAAACACTAATAAAAGCAAAGCTAAAAAGCCACCTCATTACAAACAGAATGGCTTTAACTTAAACGAGGGCGAGATCCATTGCATTTTCAATGCTTGTTTACTTTGGTTCCATCAAGAAGGCATTCGGAGGTGTCACACATTTGCCATAAATTCTGAATGTTAGCACTCTAGTTGATCATTAGATCACTGTAGTAAAGCTACTGCTCACCGGGGAAGTCTGCTGCTGGTATTCAAAGTGCATGTTTCAGTCTGCATGTCAGAATTTTTTTAATGAAATAGAAGAGGAATTGAGAAGTCACTCAAAATGATCCCTAATTTTTCTTTCTGAAGCACTAATCATACTTTCCATGGCAAAATATCCCCCCTCATTTTGTTCCTTTTTAAAATAAATGTTTTAAGAGTTACCTCTTTATTCCAATCAAGATGGCTTCAGGTGTGCCATACCTTTGTAATAAGTAGGACTGTTAGCGCTCTAGTTGTTCTTTAGAACACTCTAGGAGGCTGCAGTAGAACACAAAGGAATCAACTGACAGTCTCTGTCCTTTTTGGATGTACATGTTTTACTGAGAATGTCAGACTTCTTTCTCACATGACTGAGAAAGATAATGTGAATTTACAGAAAATATGCTTTTTAGTTTAGCTTTTAGATCCCCTTCCAAACCACTGTGGGAAAAGCATGAGATAATTGTTTTCTTTCAAACATGATTCATATCATCCCAGCAGAAGGCTTTTTCACATGGTAAAATCACCTTAGAACACACCACAATTCCTAAAACATCAACAAATGATTTATAATGTAACTCAAGTCCTAAAACCCTCTATTAACTACAATGTTTTTAATGAGGTGCTATCATGTATATTGGTCCCAAGATGGCTGCCAACACTTGGATGAAGTGCTGACAGCCAATCAGATTTCACCATGAGATGTGTGGTTAGGCTCCGCCCAGATAAATATGTGTTTTTGAAGCTAGTTTTTATAAAAACTACTGGAGCAATGTTCACCAAATATAGCAAAAGCACTTCTGCGTACCAGTCCCTACAATTTTGCCAAGTTTGGTGTAATTCCGTTCAGCGGTTCGGGCTGTAGACTTGTCAGAACGTCCTATGGAAATTAACATGGGTAAAACACGTTTTGGGACCCCCCTTTTTTCTCAGCCCCCACTTCACGAATCCCCCTGTAACTTTCAGGGAAGGAGCGCAGCGGAGCTGGCCAAAATTTTGGAAAATTACATTGTCTGTCTGTCTCCCATTTCATTTATTCCTACTCCTAGGATATGCTTTCATACAAAGCCCCTGTATAACACTATCTTGAGCGGGGATGAACCTTTGCGGTGCTGAATTTGTTTCTGCATGTTTTGTAACGTCTTGATGCTTTATGTGCCACAAAGTTAAAGAAGCAGAATGTCATTGTTTACCAATTTGTTGCATATGTTTGGCTTATTTATTTGGATACTGCATAGGTTTGTTCACAATTATAGCAATAGAAATTTTATGTATAAAAGAACATATATTTGAGTCAGTTGAATTTACTCGCTTTTTAAATGTGAATGTTGTTCTTCTCTTTTAGGCTGTCCGCTGCTACGAATCTTTAATCTTCAAATCTGAAGGAAAAGTAGAGTCGGATTTCTTTTGCCAGCTAGGTCACTTCAACCTCTTGTTGGAAGATTATCCAAAAGGTATTTTTAACTTTTAAGAAAATAAAAAACAACTTTGTTTTTTTAAAATACTTAATATTTGCAGCTCTAAGAAAATGATGTGAAACTGCTCTGTTTACAGTAAGTGGAGCATCAAAAGTTTTTCAGATCAAAAACACATACTTATAAAAAAACAATATTATACACTTCATTTTGTTTGCTTACTTTTTTGTTAGAAACCTGATTTGCCGACTTAAATAGTTTTAAAATGTAGAAGCTATGAGTTATGCAGTCATCAGGTGTGCCTCCACCTGAATGCTACTTGTGTGTCTCATCCTATTACCTCTTTTTCTACCTGTAGCGCATCTGTTCCTAACTTGTGATTACCATTTCAATGGCATGCAAAAATATTTTTCTGATGGGCCTCTAACTGCAGATCTTTCACCTTGTGAATTTTCCCAGGTGCCAGACCGTTTCTGGAAACATTTCAGCGGCTCCCTTGCACTTAAACTGGTGTCCTTGTGTGGTTCTGCATTTGATCCTTCAGTGGATATGATCTCTTCCCCCCCATGTATATGCCAGCTCTGTGTGCTGATGGCTGTTCTTTTCCTTCTACGTCTACTGATGCAGATCTGGAGCCAACATTGCTGTCTATATTCCCTCAGGAAAATTCCTAATGCAACTTTATACAGTGTACAGATATGCCCCCAAAATGTAAGGTTTTTAAGCTGTGTTGTGACTGCCACAACAAATGTTGGTGATAAACACCCACAATGTCTGCCTCTGATTCCTCACAAAATGGAGTTGTGCCCTTGCTGTGTGAAAATAAACAGGCTACCTGTCAATCAAAACTTAGTTACAGAACTCCGGAAGAATTCGGTCGAGGATGATATCGCGGGTGCTCTCTTGTTCCTGAAACCGCTCATTCAAGCTTTGGAAATCGAAGTTGCGGAGTTCTTACAAGTTTCAGTAGTTACATACGAAGCACAAAAGGTTCAAACATGGCTTGCCGATGTCCCGCTACATGCACCTTTCAGAGTAGCTCGGCTACTCTGGTATATCAAGGCCTTGGAGCCGTTCCATGAAGCAGGCTTCTAAATGTCTACTGTTTGGCTTCCCAGCCGAGCGGGCAGCTATAATCAATAAAATGCGTCCGCTGAGGGAGGCCATGAGCAAGATTTTAGATAGCCTGCTGGATTCTTCTGGAGAACCTTTGGGCCCCTAAGAGTCCAAAGAAACTGCTTGTTAGAGCTCCCTCAGCATATCCGTCCCCAACTGTGCCACACTGCATCCAATCGAGGTTGCACCTGTCCTCGAGCCTGTCTCAGGGCCCAGCCTCAGTTGAATGTCTGACTCAGATTGCGTCCCCACAGGCCTGAGTGAGGCCTCTGACACGCCTATTTAGATACCTGGCCTCAAACCAATAGTTTTATAAGATTTGGACGCTCATCCCCCACCAAGAATGCAACACTATGCCCACTCCAACCCAGAAGTATACCCATAAAATGATTATGGTAAATATACTGATAATTATGATAATGACTGTGTTTGAAGACCTTCTGTTTGCCAGTGGCCTGGACACCTCAATAGATAGAGGATTATTTCCTGAGGAAATTCACTAGGTGAAAGTTCTGTGGTTAGATAGTCTCCACCAGAAAAGGGGCTACGAAAGAAAGTCAATTGTTCTTTATGTGCATGGTGAATCACGCTTGTTTGAAATAAAGATGGACTAGTATTGCACAATGGAAGTCCTTACTTTCCGTCTGCATATGTGGCTCATGTGCTGTGCAGTACTGGTTGTGAGAGGCTGTTCATAGGCAGCGACACTACCCAGTCTGCCTATCTTGTTTAGAGAATATTTCTCATTTGTGATAACTGCGCTATGATAAACGTTCTCTATATAATTTATGCATTATTTTTTTTACTACAGTTTAGGGCCCTGTTGTCCAGAAGAGTTCATGCATTTTTCAAAATCTTTGGACATAGTTAAGGTTCCAAAAAGTAATGTTTGTTGCTGCAATTCCAGTTGACATGAGCCATGTGTGAGGAGTTGTTTATTCTATTAGTTTATCTTTGCCAGTCGTCTTTGGATTGTTTAAGGGTGTAGGTGCGAACCACTTAGTGGTGCTGCAAACTAGTTATTTGTCCTCTTATTTTTCTATTCATCCTTTTTTTTTTTTTTTTTTTAGGTCTCGCCTAGGCAGCGCGCATGCTCTGCTCTAGGAGAGGGCCTTTAGCAATCCGTCTTCACTTTTAAAGCACTGCACTCGTGCTTGTGGCTGCATCCACATTGCGGGAGCGAGCAGTGGCGCGCCACAAGCACGAGTGCAGTGCTTGAAAAGTGAAGACTGATTGTTTTTTTTAATGTGGTGGATGTCCCTTTGACTCACTGTCATCTAGTGGCCACTGCCATGAATAGACACCTCTTATAACAATGTAATCTGATAAATAAGATTTTCGCTTTCCTCAGTGATAGTTGTTGTACAGTTTTAACTGTAAAAACACTGTTTTTAAGTCGGCGGGCATTCTAGGAAACAATAAAGAATCCTTCACATGTCCTGGAAAGAACACAGAAATATTACTTTAGGTCATGCAAAAAACATATATATGCAATATACAGTTTAAAGCGGCGCTGGCAGGTCGGCTTCTGCATTCCTGTGCACACCCCCACCATTTATCTTGTGTGCATCGCGGCTGTGCTTCATTTACTCAAATGCTCCATGTTTGCACCCCCTCCCACCGGGCTCTCACACAGCTGGTTGAACTTCTTTTTGTTTGCCAACTGGGAAGGCTCACCTCAAGCAGAGCACATGCTCTGTTGCTGCTCCAACTACACCCCCACCTTTTCATCTCCCTTCTTCCACCGCCAGTCTGTGCCCACCATTGGGGAGAGGAGGTGGACGGTAGCTGGTCTACTTACTTACTTATTTTGTGCATTGGGTGAGTCACGTGCACTGGGGAAGGGAGCTGCATGCAGCTGATCCCAAAGCAGGGGCAGTGCCTCAGAGCAGGAGTCACCGTGCATAGCTCCCATTCAGTTAAGCAAATCAGTTTATAAAGTTAGTGTCTTCTCCATATTGTACATCAAATCGAATCGGCCCCCTTTGCTTCAGCTATTTTCCAGGTATAATTATATAATTATTCATCAGGAGCGAGTCTCCGTGATCCGTAACCTGGACCTATCTGCCCTTCATAAAGTGGGAGCCCATCTGTTGAGAGCTTGAAGCTTCCCCCTCGCTGTTTCCCGCACATTTAATCAGCACGCTTTTATAACTTTGGGTTGATTTATAGCCAAGACAGATGGGTTGAACTCCCAGAGCCAGTCCACAGAAAAATTTAGCAAGCCTCATTTCTGTAATTTAAAAAAATATATAGACATATGGACCTTACATACATTTAGGCGAATTGAACTTCTTAAGGCTTAAGTATTCGTGCCTACATTTTTTTAAAGTTAAAGGGACAAGAAATAAAAAAGTTAGAAACTAACATTCCGTGTTAATTTTTAAGTTATTAGTACATCGTGTTGCTTCTTTTTGGCAATTGCAAGCTTACGAAAAGATCTATTTTATCTTGCCTAGGAGACGACGATTGTCTTTCTTTTCCATTCTCAATAAGAACATGAACTGATTGAGGGGTAATCTGGAGAGGACAGGGGGGAGGGGAAGAGGGGAGCTCGATCTGCAACAGCCCATCTGCAAAGGAACAGCACAACAGGCGAGCCAGGCTGAAAAACAGTATGTTCTCTCTTTAGCAGCCCCTCCCTCTACCCAAATCCCTGTACTCGTCACTCAAGGACTGCAACCAGCTAGACTAATTTCCCATGCCATCAATACCTGTGTCTACTCTACCACCTCTTTGCACCCACCGCCCCCATGACAGTGCACCCCCACATTGCCTTAGCTTTGAAGAATCGTCTCTCAGGATTAAAATGGGGATTTACCAAACAATACCAAGTGGAACGGAAGTGCTGCTCATGTAAAGCGCTATGATACCCATTTAAAGCTTGGATTGGTTGTTGCAGCAGGTATATGCGATCAGTGAGAAATAGCGTTATGCTTCCCAATCAGTGCTCTTTCCACTAGCGTCACTCTGTAGGTTTGTAAACACTAAAGTGAGCCTCACGCTTTTGATGTCTCAAGGCAAAGCAACCTGAACTCTTTGCTGAAGATCCATTCACTGCGCTTTTGTACTGAAAACTCATTATCCGGAAATAACCATGAAAAATATTAATATAAAGTAATACATTGCCTCCATCCATTTATTAAAAGCTTGCTATGTGGACAGTGACACCTGTTTTTATTTCGCAAACCATTTATAATGGCTTAGATACAAAGAATTATCTATATTTAGTATTCTAGAACAATATACTTCACTTTCATATTGGAGGAGTTCCTTTAAAATTACATGATGATTATTGGTGTCTTATCCATAAATAAATATTCTATACTTCAAAAAGTCATCTGGTCTGCATGAAATGAAACCTTGGGGGAAAAAGCAAGTTTCTGACACTCTTCTGTCTTGTCGGTACCTTCCAATATATCAGACTACTGAAAGATGAGTCTCCAGCATTGGCATATCCAATAGACGCTTTTGGGATCTTATAAGTGTTAAGCCATGCAACAGTTTACAATGTTGTTGCACCAAGGCTATTGTGCTGCATAACTAAATACTTATAAGGTCCCAAAGGCGAGACCTATTGGCTATGCCAGTCCTTGTTGTTCTCGCTCTCGATTTCTCACCTTTTGGACCATTGCTTCTTTTTTTTGCCCCCTTCTCTTGTCCTTTTTCCCTTTTTTTCTGTTTTCTCCTTTTTTCTGCACTTTAGCCCATTGTCCTTCCCAGGATCTTTAACTTCTCTTTGGATCTCTTCCTACCACTGGTGTCCCTGTTCCTTCTGACCCTCACTCTGTAGAGTAGTATTTTTCTTACTCTCTTGATGTCCATCTCTACCCTACCCGTAGCGCTGGGATACTTACGGGTGACTACGCGCTCTACAAAACCCAATGATGATAATAATAACTCTGACCAATATAGTCTTCCTCTGTCACATTCTCATTCTTTTTAGGCCGATAGGTAAATAACTTTAGTTGTATGCTAATACTCATGTCTGCACAAAACTCAATATACAGAAAGGTATTTAGATCAGCTCCTTAAGACATTGGATTGTTTGTGTGAGCCTGCTTTAGACATTGTTTAGCTCTTATGTTACATTTTGGACCGGTCCACAGCATTTTGCAGATATTTTAATGTGAAGTTTGTATTGGTGGTTGGTAAAATACTAATTCTCAATGATGGCTACTTCATAACCACGCTTTTTATTTAAGGCATGTTGTCTTGCACATGCAGCACAATCTCACATGGTTTATGGGGCATCTGCATGGAGCTGCTATGAAATATAGGACTGCCACTAGAGTGCTTGAGAGCTCAGCAATGTATACATGGTTGCAAATATCTTTCATTGTATAGCATCTTCCATGTAGGAGTCAAGAAGATCAAGCTGCTTGCTCATTGTTAGTAAATACATCAATCAATGGCATGTTCTTTTCCAAGGTCACCAAAACCAGGTGTAGTCCCAGCGGAAACATGAAATCATAGTTCTATATATGAGCAGTGACCTATGACTGTAGAAACAGCTTCTCAATTTCTTATAATTTTTATTCTCGTATTTAGAAACCAAAATATTGCAATACTTAATATACAAAACACACATACTGACAACATACCAGTTTGTGTCATGCTATAAAGTGATTAACAAGTACTTAAAACCTAATGACTTTAATAAATCTCTTGCATCAATTGACAATTGGGAGAAATTGGTTTAGAAATTAAAACGGCAGCTAATGCAAGTACAATATGCTAAAACTGTTTTATTTTTAGTAATAAGTACTGCAATCTTTTGGTTTCTAAATGTGAGTAAAATAGAAGGAATTGAGAAGCAGTTTCTACCTTAGATTACTGCTCATAAATATAACTGTGGCGTATTGCTTGAGACTCTTTTAAATTTCTGCTTTTTGGTTTGTCTTAACCGGTACAGTGGTACTATTGAGAGCTGAGACAGCCAATAAAAGACAGACTACGACTACACCCTAAATTGGAAGAGTGTTAAAATTATTCCTTGGGTCTAGGGGGGCGGGGGGAACGGAGGGGTGCGTAGTGGCTGGACGTCCACTTGTTTGACTTTCCGCAGGCTTGTCCGACAAGGGCTGGACTGGGACACTGGGTTTTTCGGGGTTTCTGGGGGGTGCGAGGGGGGGTGTTTGGGGTCGTTGAGCCAGTCCCAGTTGCGGGAGGGGACTGGGGAAGGGGGGGGTTGTTGGGGAAGACGGGGGACAGTTGGGGGAGGTCCAGGGGGGTAGGGGACGGGGTTGGAGGGGGGGATCCGGGAGTTGGAGGTGGGGAGGGGGGGTCGTCCAGTGCACATGGGGGTTTCTAGTCGTCCTGGCATTGCCTGTGTTTTTTGGTTTGCTTCCACTTGGCTATAACATGTGTAGTCTGGCTTGTCCTTTTGATTTGCATGAGAATTGGAGAGGTGAGGGGAAGCGCGTACGAAGCATTTTGCGGGCTGTGAGTTCTGCGATGGTTTGTCTGTTCCTTGGTTCGCGCAGCATTGTTTGCTTTTTATGTCCCTGCTCTTTGCTCTGTGCTCTGCTGCACCCCATGCCGAGTAACGCTTTTGTCCTCCCAGCCTTGCTGATGTGGGGCCTTGCTGCTTTCTGCTACATCGCTGCTCATGCCCCCTGCCACGTGTAAGGTCGTGGCCCTGAATGTCCGGGGTTTGAATAATCCCGTTTAGAGGCGGGCTGTCCTTTCGCTCTTGGAGAATACCCAGGCAGATATCTGTCTCCTCCAGGAGACGCACCTATTATCACAGGACACACACAGGCTCCGGTCGCATAAGTTCCCCTCACAATTCTTTTCCTCTTGCACCACTAAAACGGCTGGGGTGGCGATTCTGGTGGCACAGCACTTCCGGGGGGAAATTCTCCACAAATTCACTGAACAAAAGGGTAGATTATTGGCTTATCGGTTTAGGATAGGGGGTCTTCTATTTACGATCGGGTCCCTATACAGTCCCAATGAACGGCAGGACCGCTTTCTGCAGGCGGCGATCGAAGAGGTCGCCTCTACTCAGGATAGACACATCATACTCGGGGGGGGGGGGGGACTTCAATATTGTCTTTGACTCCACACTGGATAGGTCGGCACAACGCTCCCCTCAAGTCGGAGAACTCTCCGCGGACCGTAGAGCTCAGCTGGAAGAGGTGGACCTCCTTGATCTGTGGAGACATCTACACCCGACAGATGGGGACTACTCGTACTATTCCCATGCACACAAGACGTACGCGTGGTTAGATCACCTTTTGGTTACATCTCCGGTGAAGGCGCTGGCCTCGGGATCGGAGATGGGAGTGATCTCCCTTTCGGACCATGCCCCGGTTGAGGACCTGTTGAGTGTGCCTCCGACGGCTCCCCGCCCCCGGACGTGGCGCCTCCGTGACACGCTGCGGCACAGGAAGGAGGTAGTGGCTCGCATTGAGAAGGTGATTCGAGACTTTCAATCCCATAATGATAATATGGACACTAGCCGGGCCACGCAATGGGCAGCCATGAAGGCTGTTATAAGAGGGGAATTTATAGCGATTTCCTCAGCGGATAATAAAGTGCGGCAGGCCAAGAGAGATGAACTTACGGATCGGGTTAGGGAGCTTGAACAGATCCATCGCAGGACGGGGGCTCCCCGAATTTGGAGGCAGCTCAAGGAGGCTAGGAAGCTTCTGGCGGCCCTGGACCTTGACCGAGCGGAGTATGCGGCGTTACGGTTGCGTCACACCTTCTACACTGGGGGGGACCGCTGTGGCAGGTTGTTGGCGAATAGGCTCAGAGTAGCGAGGCAGTCCCAGTTAGTTAAAGAGATTTCTGACCCGACGGGGCGACTGGAGACTGAGGACGCTCGAATAGCAGCCGTCTTCCGCGGTTTTTACGAGGATCTTTATACGGGGGATCCCCCGGATGAGGTGGCCATGGACGCTTATTTGGACTCTGTTGCATTGCCCTCTCTAGAGCCTTTGCAGGCGGATCATTTGGACAGAGACATTCGGATTGAAGAAGTGGTTTCCGCTATTGCCAGACTTAAACATGGCAAGGCGCCGGGTCCGGATGGCTACATTGCGCTTTATTATAAAACATTCTGCACGACGTTCGCCCCCATCCTGACGTGCCTTTTCAATTCTTTCGCGGAACCCGGGGCCATTCCGCCCGATCTGCTCCGGGCCACTATCTCGGTTATCCCTAAGCCCGGTAAAGATCCGAAGCAATGCGGGTCGTATAGGCCGATCTCTCTTCTAAATATTGACCTGAAACTGTATACGGGGATCCTGGCCGCTAGACTGGCTCTCCACTTGCCGGGTCTCATCGATCCTGACCAGGCGGGTTTTGTCCCCGGAAGACAGACGGTGGACAATACGAAACGAATTGTCCATCTACTGGAGAAGGCCTCCCGGATTCCGGGAGAACGAATGATGATGGCGGTGGATGCGGAGAAGGCATTTGACCGGGTCCATTGGCCTTATTTGGAGCGGGTGCTTATGAAAGCGGGTATAGGAGGGAAATTCCGCTCCATGATTCTTAATTGTTACAGTCGTCCGTCGGCAGTGGTCCGTGTCAACGGGCTCGCTTCTGACTCTTTTGGCATTGAACGTGGCACCAGGCAGGGTTGCCCGCTCTTGCCCCTGCTTTTTGCGCTCTACATGGAGCCGTTTGCCCAGCGGATGCGCGATAACCCGATGGTGACCGGCATCCGGATGGGAGGCTTCACGCACGCTATCAGCCTCTACGCTGACGATGTTATTCTAACCATTGACAGGCCCCGCATGGCTCTACCGGCGTGCATGGAGGAACTGGCCTCTTTTGGCGCGGTGTCGGGGTTCAAGATGAACATGGAGAAGTCGGTGGCGCTGGATGTCTCCCTCGAGCCGGACACTAGAGCCTGTCTGCAACAGCGGTTTCCCATGCTCTGGTCTTCGGGTACGGTGCCATATTTGGGGATCCAACTTGCTCCTACCTTACCGGCTATGGTGTCGGCGAACTATCGGGCCCTGGGTGTCAAGATTAGGGAGGAACTGGGTCGGTGGAACCGAGGCATCTTTTCCTGGCTCGGCAGGATAGCTGCTGTCAAAATGACGGTCTTGCCTCAGGTATTGTACCTCTTTCGGGCCCTGCCACTCCAACCGCCGGTGGGATGGATTTCGCAACTGCAGGTGGACGTTTCTCGGTTTGTCTGGCAGGGTAAGAAGCCTAGAATGCGTAGGGCTCTCTCGCTGCTGGCCCCGGAGGCCGGTGGGTTGGGTGTCCCTGATTTTCCACAAGTACTTTCAGGCTGCTCAGTTGCGTTATCTTGTGGAATGGAGTAAGTGGGAGTCTGATAAGCATTGGCTCTTTCAGGACCAAGCGGTGGCAGGGAGACCCCTGCAAGAGATCCCTTTCCTACGTCACCCTCATCGGCCCAAAAACCTCTATGCCTCCTTTGTCACTAGGGTACCCCTGCGAGTGTGGGACGCTACCAGCGTTTTGCGTGGCCTCACTAAGTTTCCGTCGCCGCTTACTCCGCTGGTAGACAACCTGGACTTTACTCCGGGGTTGGAGAGGGGGGCGTTTACGAGATGGCGTCAGGCGGGGTGTAGAGCCTTATGTCACCTTTATGGCCCGGAGGGGGTTGTCCCTTTTCCCCAACTCCGTCGGGAGTTCTCACTCCCGGAGACTGAGCGACTTCATTATATGCATGCTCGCCACTGGGCCCTCCAGCCGCAAGTGAGAGAGACAGCCGATCGGCCTTTTCTCCCCTATGAACATTGGCTCATGACGCGGACTTCAGACTCCAAACTGATTACCGACTTGTACAAGCTACTGCAGCCACCGGCGACACACCTTTATCACCCTGGGAGAGAGCGTTGGGAAAGGGAGTTGGGGAGGACACTGAGCCCTAGAGAGTGGGAACACATATCCTATAGAGCGCGGCACTCAGCTTACCACATGGGGCTCACAGTTACGCTGACTAAAGTCTCTACCTACTGGTATTATACACCTGAACGAGTACGTGAGTTTGATCGTAGTAAAGATGACACATGCTGGAGGGGATGTGGGCACCGGGGTACTCTCACACACATTCTATGGGACTGCCCACTCCTGGAACCTTACTGGAAGGAGGTGCTGGATGAAATTGACTCTCACTTCGAAATTGAACTGCCACGCTTCCCTGCCTATACCCTGTTGGGGCTCCCAAATGATCTAATGCATCCTCTCCGTTCTCGCAGGGGCAGGCAGATAGCGATAGCTCTAGGTTCAGCTGTCCAAAACATCTTAATTCACTGGCACACTGCTACAATACCATCTATCACTGGCTGGCTTCACAGGTTGTGGCATGTGTTGGGTATGGAGAAAATGTCCCTCACAGTGGCGGGTGATGTGGACCAGTTTAGGGAGCTCTGGCAACCATTTCACTCCCTGTTGCTTACTAAATTTAGGGAACTTACCTGCCCCAAGTATCTCCGCCTTCTGCGGCTTCCGATCCCGGAGGAGTCTGCCCCGTGATCTCCCTTTGGACTTCTCCTCCTTGGTGCTGTGGCTCTGATGTGTGCCGCGGTTAGGGACTGTGCACTGGACGTGGGGTGGGAGTGGGGGGTGGGTGGTGGGAGTTTGGACGTTTGGGGGGATTGTTGGGTGACTTTTTCCGTCCTGCTATATCCTCTTGAGATGGTTGTTTGTCCTTACGTGTTGTGATGAATAAAATACTTTAAACCTAAAATGTTCTAGCAGACAGTACAAGATGCATAGATGAACTAGAAATCTTTTTTTGGTCCTACTCTAAGAACATATTTATCACCCGTTATAAAAGTACCATCTCCATTGTGGTCTCAAATTACAGCACACACAAACATAACCTGAATAATTACCTCTATTGAATTTCCACATACAGTACATATTTTGTCCTTTAATGGAATGTTGGTCCAACTTCAGGAATAAAATGAAGGGTCAGATTTCCTGGTCTCAAACGACCTGCATTGGAGCATAAAATATTTTCAAATTTATTAAACTTTTGGATTGTTCAGCAGAATTTGCATTTTCTAACAATTTTCAAATTGCACTGAAAACGCTGACCTATTTTCTTAATTGAAAATATTTTTTTATTTTTCTAATTTGGGACCACAATGTTATCCTCAAATTCAGTTTCCTCCAATATTCCGGGTTATCAGTTTCTTAACAATTTGTAGTACTTCAGACATCTGTACAGTGAGCATTATTTAATTGACCTTTAGAATGTTTCAAATCCTCTTAAATAATGGAAATTAAAGTTTTGGGATGGATTGAAACAGTTTAATGTACAGATTAAATGCACTCTAATATGTGTTTGCTTAGAGAATATCATATACGGCACACCAAATGTTGTGGTTGAATAGATATAGAGAACCTGTTAACTTGAGTAATATTGCATCAATTAAAGAAGGGAAATTGGAGAAGAATGGAACAGTACAATAATACAGAAATTAACTTTGCTTTGTACTCTTTCAAAAGAGGTGCAACGGGTAAGTAGCCATATTGATCATTAAAATGATTAATCCCCACTTGTCTGTGTTTGTGCAAGGTCCTTAAGGGGCGGTTTCCAACTTACATGGCTGTCAGAAAAAAACACCACATCTAGCTTGATAACCGGTTTGGACCACAGAAAAGTACACTTACCTTTAACAAAGGTTTTGGCCTTAATCTTCATGATGAAGCAGTTTTCATTGATAAAAGTAATCAAAGAATAAAGTATTCTGAGGGGTGGGGGCAAGATGGCTACAGCATCAGACATTTGTCTTAAAATCGCTCTATGCGAGGCCCGGGAATTATCCTGAAGACTGCAGATTATAGGGGGCCATCTGTGCTGCCCTAAACTGCCCGTGGCTGTCTGGGTTCCTGGAGGGTTTGGGGGCCTCGAGGCCCGAGACAACCAGAAACTTTTCCAGCAGACACAGACTATGACCACATTGCGGGCTGGGAGGGGAGTGACTGGTACTGGTGTGACCTAACGCTAGAGGTGGCGAGCTGTTGGGAGTGTCCAGCGGGAGGACAGGCCCTCCCAGCAACACCAGGGGACAGCGGGAGTTCTGAACAGCGACGGTGGGGTGCAGCCCCGCTGCAAGTTGTGTGAGGCCAGAGTAGGATGCCTCATTGAGGAGAGGACATGACCCAGCCCTCGCGGCGTTCGGCCGCGAGAACATTGAGGCGAAAATCAGAGGATGCAAGGTGGGGACTGGCAGAGACGGTGCCTGCCTCCCCGATCTGCCCGTGTACTGTGGCTGGGGCCGCCTTCCCGGCCGTGGGGACCTCTGGGCTGGAGCGCAGTGGCTTAGAGGCTGCCTAGGGAGAATCGCTTGCAAAAACAACAGTTGATGGACAGAATGCAGAACAAGGTCATACATTCACCCCAGTACAGAGATCTGGGCCTAAATCCATTGTTTTTTGGCTCACCATGTTATTCCAGTTTGAACCCATCCATATGCAAATCAGTCTTGACCCTGTGCCTCATGGGAATAGTCCAGCCCGAACTGCCAAGCCAGGTTCTCTTTTTACTGGAAACAAGCATCCTAGGATGGATTTCGGGGTTTCACCCCTCTTCAGCCAGGATAGCTTAATTCCAGTGGCATGAAGAGCACGGGACCCACGTCTGGGCATACCCGTCCCACTCGGGGTGACAATTGCTGGCAGCTGCAACACATCGAGGTGAGCGCAGAACCCTCACCAAGGCACACAGCACGGTGCGAGGCCGAAACAAACAGCCAGGGCAGACCCCTGGAATTGCTGTGAGTCTGTGACGTGGTACCCGATGGACTGCCCTCTGGAGGGGGGAGGCCCCAGGATATACATCTTAAATGTAGAACGCATGGAGTACCAGTAATTTCAGCTAGTGGAGCATAGCTTCGGTGACTCACCCCCGCCCCCCACCCCCTGGACTGCATAACGGAACATTCATGTATGACCCAGATAGCAGTGGGGGTAAAAAGAATATATTGAAAGGCCTTCTACTAATCTGCACACTCCTATCAATCTGTTACAATGGAAAATGAGGCTCCAGTCAGCAGGAGCTCCGTCTCAAGTGGGAGGCCCCCCCACACAGACGCGGAGACTGAAGGGAATATAGGGGCACAATCAGGATACCCTATCGGACTCTAATTGGACAAAATATTAGCGGCCTTTGAAGATACTAAAACTACCCTGCAACAAGACATAGGGGCAGTCTTGGTGGGCCTAGTCCTACTCTGCTCAGAACATCATAACTGGCCCACCTTGTCAAGGACGTAGGAACGACGGTCTGGAGCCGAGGTCCGAATGCTCCACACTCACTACTCAAATGGCGCAGTTGCAGAACAGGGTACAGGTTCTTGAGACGAGCAGAAGACGTCGAAGGTCGCAACAGACAAAATAATATCAGGGTAGTGGGCTTCCCAGAGAAACTTGAAAAAGGAGACATGGTAGGTTACCTGGAGGCATGGCTGCGCACAGAGGTGACCCCTGAGTTACCCGCCCCTTTCTTTGCCCTGGAAACTGCGCATCTAGGGCTGGTGAGGCCTCTGGCACCAGTCCAACTCCCCCAGACGTATCTTAGCATCTCCCAGGCCTATCGTAGCACAGTTATTACACTATATAGACATTATACTACAGAAAGCACGCTCTTATGGCCCTTATACAGTTTAAAATGGCAAAGTCTCAATATAGCTTGATTTTACAGCAGCGGTGCAAGCTAACTGGGCTTCATTTCTAGAGGTTAAGAGGGCCCTACGGGACAATGACGTTCAATGCTCCTTGTTATTCCCATCAAAGCAGCGGATAGGTTTTGGCGATACCACACACTTCTGTGAAAGCCTGGAGGCAGAATGGGACTGGTTTGAGGCCCACAGAGGACTTGCCTCCCACAAGCAAACTACCCCCACCAAACTCAGACACCACAGAAACGCTCAGTATACAGGCAAAGAGGGGAACGTAGCAGAGGCCCATCACACAGTTACAAAAAGAAGTTGTAAGGGCGGTTTCAGTTGCAGACATCGTGCAAGAACGCAAAAGAGAAACAAAAATTGACAAGACTGTCATCCGAAGGAGACGATATGCGCCTTCCTGTAGTTAAGCCACACAGCATATGACATTTTGTGATAATAAAGAAGATGGGCTGGTGTGGTTATTTTAGGGAGGGGGCCGGGCTATACTGCCTAGGTGGGTCCTCTGGGCGCTTGATTGACCTTCTGTCACCGGGACGCTCCCTACAGATATTGTTCTACTTAATCTGTTGTAAAATGTATTTTATTCCGGGCCTATAGCACACAGGACCTACTAGTGCCATTTGACCCACACCCCTCAGAGTAGCCCTTTTAAGCCACCTGAGGGCTGCAACCAGTTGGGAAAGTTAATGCACTAAGTTTGGGCGGCTGGCTGATGCCAGGCTGCCCTTGAATAGGGGAGTTGAAGGTTACAGGCTACTTGAGCTTAAATGGGTTTGCTGCCATGTTTAGTTTTGCCTTTGTGTTTTTTCTTTCTTAATCTTTCATCGATCCCGGATTACATACAAGTGGGATGGGGTGGGGGGCAGGGGCAGGTTGTTGTCTTGTGGACTGGGGAGGCAGAGATGGGGAGCCCGGGGATGGCGCAGTCATCATTGCTCAAACAATTTTAAGCCTTGACTAATAATCATCAGGCAGTGACCTTCATGTCCTGGAACATTAGAGAAATAGGCTCTGCTGCTAAGAGGCATAGTATCCATAGGTATCACTGTAGAGGAGGGGTGCAAATTGCTATGCTGGAAGAGACCCATCTGGTGGGAACGGAGTTGGAAAGACCAAGACGCAGATGAAGGGGGCAATTATATGATAAGTCCTACTCCGCTTATGCCAGAGGGGCCTTGATCTGGGTGAGATCGGGAGTTCCTTTTGAATACATTCGCTCTGAGGTGGACAAGGAGGTCCGACTAACATGAATGGAGATTGTGCTGGGGTGCATATATGCCCTGAACCAGGACCAAGTCCCATTCCTTGATTCTCTCTGTACGTTTGGCCAGCTTTCCAGTTGAAAGCCTATTAATTGGAGGTGATTTTTATTGTGTTCTGGATGTAATAATGGATCGCTCCACCCCCATTACACCCCCCCCCCACCTCCCCCTCCGCTCAACACTGGATTCAGTGGCTAGAGTGTTGAGGGAGTGGCTCGAACAATGGGAGATGGTAGATATTTGTAGGGCACAGCATACAGAGGAACATGCCTACTCTTATTTCTCAAACATCTACTTCCTGCATACTAGAATAGACAGATATGTATGCTCCCAAAGACTAATATAATATTTCTTCCACTCAGAATATCTTGGGTGCACCCTGTCAGATCACAGACCGGTGCTAGTGCGGTTTAGACCGGTAGGCGAACGCACACCTGCCCCTACATATCGGCTTCACCCATACTCCATAGAAGACGCACACTATCGCAACACAATAGCTGAGTTGATCTCGGAGTAGGTCACACAGAACCAAGGTACTGCATCCATGAGACTAGTAGAGTGGGAGGCTCGAAAAGCGCATTTTTCAGTGGAGGAGTGTCTAGAGGGGCAAGATGGCAGCCGCTACTGTGGCCAGTTAAGTAGTTTGTAGACTGCTCTCCTTGTACCTACCGGTGATCACTGTCGCACCCACCATGGACACGACTTGTTCAAATCCCTCGTGTACAGCTCTGGTGTTCTGGTGGCTGGCGGTCACCGCGGTGTCCTTGTTGTAAAAACGCCAGCTCTGGCGTAGTGGACCGTCCTTTGTGAGGCGTGGTGCCGCTGCTGCTTCGTGGCATCCTTGCAGCGAAGAGAGCGGAGTTGGAGCGAAGGTAGCGGTGTGCGCGGGGCGCGGCAGCTGTGCTGGGTTGGATCGCGGCGGTGAGCTCAGTCAGGTTGCACACTGCAGAAGCATTCAGGGCGGGAGAGGCTCCAAGTGTGAAACAATTAGGAGGAGAAATGGCTCCGAAGGGGAGCACAAGAGGTGCAAAGGGGCTGCTGCAATTACCGGGGCTGCGGAGGTCCCTAACTTGGGGGCAGCTACACCACCGGCGGCCCCCCTGCTGATGGCTAACGGAGTAGGCGGAGTTGGAGCGGAAAGAGGGGGATCTACAGAGGATCAGCTTCGGAACGCACTGGACATGGGCAAGTGCACAGATTCTTGAGCTCCGGTCATGGAGGAGAATGCAGTGCAAGGCGGTAGAAATCGGCAGCAATGAACCCCCAAAAGGAACTTACCGTGCCGGCAGGCAAAGGTAAGCCGAGGCAGGTGGTAACAAAGTTACAGCGGCACAAGTAGTATCTACTGCGGAAGGTGCGGGGGCTAATATCATGGTGGGGACATTAAATGCTGGAGAAAACCCACTGTCTATGGGCAATACAGAGAACACAGAGAGCAGCGGGAATTCTGTGATAAATGGGTTAAACGATGCGGTCTGCTGGCTCCAGTGGTAAATTCTCCTCCAGGTCAGACCTTTCATATATATCAGAAAATGATAATGACAATGACACTGGGAGTATGGTTGATGGTTGGGGGGATGAATTGGAGTCACACCCGGATGACGAACCCTCATAGCGCTCTCTGAAACAGGAGACTGGTAGAAAGGCACAAGATCCTGGTAATCCTCTTTCTCAAGAGACTATGATTCCTATAGGCCAGTTTACCTGGGACGGCTCCCTCTCTTCAACCTGATCATGTGGAAACAAATGCTAGCAATCTGGGGAGCTGGACCGGGAGGTGACGCTGAATACCATCTGTAAAGTGATTATGGCCCATCTGGAACAGGCGAAGGCTGAAGGTCTCCGTACGCAGGGGACGGTCCGCAAATTACAAAATACTGTTCACCGGATAGAAAATCATGTGCTGAAATGACAACGCGGATTGTGGAGGCAGAAGAGTGGATCTCGGGGGTGGAAGATTAATTGGCACAGCAGCAGTCGACTATTGTAGTTCTACAAAAAACTGAAGAGGACATAGATTGGAAGCTAACGGACCGTGAAAATAGATCAAGACGGAACTATCTCTGTGTTTTGGGGGTTCCTGAGAACAAGGAAGGGCAGGATGCCAGACAATTTATTATCTATGTTTAAAGAGGCCTTCTCTGATTTAAAGGGTTGGAACTGAGAGACTGAGATTATCCGGGCACATTGATTCCCATTTGTACAACATGGGAGAAAGGGGGGGCCCGGGGGACAGGCTGTGGATAGGCCTAGGGCAATTTTAATTTGCTTGAATAACTACCTGCTGCCTGAAGCTCTATATGACCTGGCTAGGCCAGATAGGCGTCGGTCTGGTAAGGGGTGCAAATTTTTCATGCACCCAGACTTCTGCCAGGCTACAGTTCAACAAGGTGGAGAATGCAGCAACTGAAATCACCTTTTCAGACCAAAGGCGGTCAGGCTTTTCTTTTAAATCCTGCTAAGCTGAAAGTAATCTGGCTCTTGCTCTTCTTTTTTTGGGCGATCCTTCTGGGACATTATACAGATGTACAATGGAGAAATCGGGTAGAGTGGGAGTCTCTACTAGTCTTAATACGGGGTGACTGTATCAAAGGGACGGTGGGTGCGCGGAGGGAACTGAACAAAGTGCTGCATACTCTTGAAGATAAATTACAGGCACTAGATAGAACACATGTCGCACCATGAGAGTGCAATAGAAGACCTCCGAGAAATGAGAGAAAAATGCAAGGCAGCGCTGGAAGGACTACGTAGTCACGATTATAAGAAGTACATAGCGAAAACACATGAAAAAGAGGGTAAGGCAGGCCGACTATTAGCCTGGCTCATTAATTCTGAAACACGTGGATCCCTGGTTACCCATGCATGTGACCCGGGAAGATGGGGGGTCGGGGGGGGGGGGGGGGGGTCAATTCAGTTCCCAACGGCCATAAATGAAGAATTTTTTGAATACTATTCACAGTTGCTTGCCGCCTGAGACACTTCACTGCGTTGCACATCAAGACCTTTTATCCACTTTGACACTAGAATTCCCGACAGACAATTTAGGAGAGGACCTGGGGAAACCAATAACCAACCAGGAGATAAGGGCGAACAAAGACATGGCCAGAGGTAAGACTCCAGGTCCAGACGGTCTTCCAGTGGAGTTTTACGTAGCTTATGCTGGGACGCTGATCACCCAACTAGTAAAAATGTATGCTAAGGCTTGGGAATTGGGTAGACTCCTGGACTCCACTAAAGATGCAGTGGTTATTCCATTCCCCAAAGTTAAGGCACAATGAGCAAAGGTCAAGGACAATGAAGACTGGGGAGAGGATATCGCCAAAGAGTTTTCTGATGAGCTGTTCCACAAAGTCCTCCATTCGATAAATATTGGTGGATTCGGGCACTCCTGTGATGTGGAGGTTGTACCTGCGGGAGCTCGCCTTCAAATCCTCATTTTTGTTACAAATGAGGTCAAGTACCTTGTCCATTTTTAGCAATTTTTGGTGATTCTGAGTGGCTGCATCCTCAGCATAAGAGACCCTAGTTTCAACATGCAGAAGGCAGGCGTCATGGGAATCAACTCTGGCCGTGACTGTGTCTATACAGGCTGACACCTGATCATGTTGGGCCGCTGTGACTGTGGATTTGACTTCCAACATGATTGCCTTTAGATCATCCTCACGTGTTGGGGTCGTCTCGTTAAGGCAGCCGGGTCGCCCCCATCAGAGATTGAGCCCAACTGGCGCTTCAGACGACGCTGGTCGAAGGCGTTCTTAGGCTGTTTAGGGTCGGTTTTCCCCATGCCCGGCAGAGGCAGGTGGGAGGCACGGCCAAATAACAGATGGGATGTAGCGGTGAGATGAGAAGGCGACAGCGCCCAGGGATAGCTGACCCGCGCCGCGGCAAGAGAGGCTGGGGCGGGAGCCCAGGGCCTGCGGGCAGTGTCGTTGGTGAATAGTGGGCGATCAGGCCAGATGCAGGGGTAGTGGAGGAGCCCCGAATAACACCCCCAGTGAAGGTCGACAGAGGCAGGTGATCGTTAGGCCCATGGTTCCAGTGGGGAAGTGGCAAGACCTGGTGTAAGGTGGGTCCTCTACACTGGCAAGGTGATGAGAAGACAGAGGCCGATACAGCAGCCCCAGCGGAGAACCTCGAAAGCCGCGCCGCTCACAATGCCGAAGGGTCGTAGGTGCCCAACAAGTCCAGGGGTCCTAGCTGAGGGTATCTGGGTGAGTGGCGCGATGTTGTTACGCCTACAGAGATGAGCTGGAAAAGCAGGAATCGGATGCCACCCAGCGTGACATGGCCTCAGGCTTGTTCTTCCAGGTGTAGGCAGCACAGAGGAGGGCACAACCACGGGGTGGCAGCAGTGGGGAGACAAGGGGGGGGACAGGCAGCCTCCAGTGCAGGGCCAGCGTAGCGGGCCAGCTTGCGAGGATGCAGCAGAGATGTCCCCGCAGCAGTGATGAGCAGAGAGGCCCCGTGGTATGGCATGCACACCCCCAACCCACCGCGGGACCCCCGCAGAGGCAGCACTTGCCCTGAACCTTGAGCTTCAAGTGGCAGGCGGGCACCAGGGGCGGCTGTTGAGACTAGGAGGGCAGTATGTCGCCGAGGCCAGAAGCAGATGGCCAAGGGCCGAGGGGCCCACACAGGAAGGTACAATAACCAGATTAGGGCCCAGATGGAGGGCCAGAAGGCCTGCAGGGCACGGCACCTGGCATAGATCGGCCAGGCCGCTGCAGTGGCTAGGGTCAGGAGGCGAGCAGCCCAGTGGAATGTCGGCCGCGAAGGCCGGGCTAGAGCCAAGAATTTGCAGCAGGCAGGAAGAGGCTAGTGAGTGGCAGAGGGCACCAGGCAGCCGCAGCAGAGCTTTGGGGGGAGCCGGGGTCCTCGCCAGCGAAGGACCTCAAGTGGCGTGGAGATGTGGGGGCTCGCCGCCCCATTTGCCAGAGCCGGGAAATGTGGGCTGCTACGGCAGGCGCCAGTGATCGGAGAAATGGCGCCCGCGCTACAGGAAGCCCCGGGCCGGACGGTGCGGCTCATTCGCCCCCAATTCCACCGCAAGACGCCCCAACGGCAATAGCACTAACCGGCTCCAGCGATCCAAAAATGAAGACAGTCCTCTGGCTAGCCCTCTAGGCACGAGGGGCCACAGCAGCAAAGGAACAGAAAAGCCGGGCCTCACCAACGGCAGGGTGCCAGACCCGAAGAGACGGCTGGGCGGCAGAACACGGCTTCGCCAAAGCACAGGGTTCTGAGAGTCGCATCAAATGGTGCCCCGGGTGAGCTGAGACCGGGTTGCCTGGCAGATTCGATGCATTTGTCTGCAGGATTCTTGGAAATGTTAGGCTTGGCTGACAGAGCCCACTTAAAGTAGGGCCATCTTGCAGCCAGCTAAGCCACGCCCTATAGAGAAAACATTGCGTATGAGGAGGATTGGGATTATTCTTCGCTCCCGCAGTATTGGGTGTTTTCGCAGTAGCGGCAGGACAACAGCCTTTGGGCCTAGCTGCGTCGGTCGACTATCACTCAGTTCCATATTAGCCAGTCTTCTGCTTATGGAACAGACTTAGTTCTAATTTTGCCCTCTGTGTCACTCCAAGTATTCACGCACCGACTTGCCTAAAGTCTGCAACCTGTGCCTTTCACCGGAGTCGACAAAAAGTCAAAATGTAATTCCCTTTGGGCGAATTAACATAGAACGACTAGTTCTTACACACAAAACATATAAAAATACACCATATCAGAACAGATGAACAACAAGGAAGCAATGCAAACAATATTAAAAACCAGTGAAAACACTATAGTAAAAGTAAATCTAGACAGTTTTATTCATATACACTATATTTTGTTAAAAATTGGGAAACATACAGGACGAGACTTCTATAAAATAAATCAATCAAACATTCCAATAAAAAAGGAGGTACAGGTTGAGGACTAAATTCAAACAATGATACAGAATTTTCCTCAATTTCTTGACCCAGTATTACTCCTTGTGCATCGACGCGTTTCGGTGGTGAATTAGAAATTAGACCACCTTCATCAGGACAGTTGTAATGACAGTTTCCCAATAGTTCTCAATCATTAAAAATCGTTAGGATTATAGTAAGGGGTACTCAGCCTCCTTTCCACTCAGAAAAGATATTTGTCCATCGAGATATCTTCTCAAATTAATAGTTATAGTATATTCCTCCCATTACCCATGCAGAGAATAAGGGAACAGCGATCCTGGTCTATTACATGGTTTCTGAACCACGCATCTACAACACAGATATAAATGTGCAGTGCTATGGATCTTAACACGCGGTATCAATCAATCATATATGGTTTAGAAAATTACGTTATAGTTAAGCAATCCCAGGCATTGGGAGGCCCTTGTATATTATATGATTCTAAACTCCCGTGTCAGGCAATGTGGATTTAATGTGTAGTACTCAGATACTCCCCGGTGAAAGGAACCCGCAACAATTCAAGCGTGCATTCCCTGTTGGCGCCAAAATGAAAAGCGTCCTGCGTGTCAGAAACTTTCACTCCGCAACAGCAAGCTGCAGCAAGCTGTTGCGGAGTGCAAGTTTCTGACACGCGGG
This sequence comes from Lissotriton vulgaris, assembly GCF_964263255.1. Classification (NCBI taxonomy): domain Eukaryota; kingdom Metazoa; phylum Chordata; class Amphibia; order Caudata; family Salamandridae; genus Lissotriton; species Lissotriton vulgaris. Next base: position 300,777 of record NW_028245577.1, on the reverse strand, counting down.
ACGCTTTTCATTTTGGCGCCAACAGGGAATGCACGCTTGAATTGTTGCGGGTTCCTTTCACCGGGGAGTATCTGAGTACTACACGTTAAAATCCACATTTCCTGACACGGGAGTTTAGAATCATATAATATACAAGGGCCTCCCAATCCCCGGGATTGCTTAACTATAACGTAATTTTCTAAACCATATATGATTGATTGATACCGCGTGTTAAGATCCATAGCACTGCACATTTATATCTATGTTGTAGATGCGTGGTTCAGAAACCATATAATAGACCAGGATCGCTGTTCCCCTATTCTCTGCATGGGTAATGGGAGGAATATACTATACCTATTAATTTGAGAAGATATCTCGCTGGACGAATATCTTTTCTGAGTGGAAAGGAGGCTGAGTACCCCTTACTATAATCCTAACGATTTTTAATGATTGAGAACTATTGGGAAACTGTCATTACAACTGTCCTGATGAAGGTGGTCTAATTTCTAATTCACCACCGAAACGCGTCGATGCACAAGGAGTAATACTGGGTCAAGAAATTGAGGAAAATTCTGTATCATTGTTTGAATTTAGTCCTCAACCTGTACCTCCTTTTTTATTGGAATGTTTGATTTATTTATTTTATAGAAGTCTCGTCCTGTATGTTTCCCAATTTTTAACAAAATATAGTGTATATGAATAAAACTGTCTAGATTTACTTTCACTATAGTGTTTTCACTGGTTTTTAATATTGTTTGCATTGCTTCCTTGTTGTTCATCTGTTCTGATATGGTGTATTTTTATATGTTTTGTGTGTAAGAACTAGTCGTTCTATGTTAATTCGCCCAAAGGGAATTACATTTTGACTTTTTGTCGATTACGGAACCCTATCCCTTTGGCTTTGGGGTCCCTCTCTTTTATTAGAGCCTTTCACCGGAGCACAAGGGAGAAGATTGCAACGCTTGACAATTGTTCCGCTCGAAGAAGATTGTAAGGAATAGTCGGGCTCGACGAAAGGACATGCAGTGGCAGAACATTGAACACACCCCGGATATCTTTGGAGAAGATACCTAGCATGCAGAAATAGAGGCATCAGCAGTGGAAGAGGAGGACTTCTCTATCCAAGAATCCGATTCGGAAACAGAAATGGAGTTTCAGGCCGAAGAAGTTCCAGCAGAACAGGGTGCCGTGAGTAACTAAGCCCCATTGTCCCTTAAACTTTCTTCCATTAAACAAAAGTCGTCTGGGCCACCCCTGCCCTCTGGCCATGGTCTGTACCGAGACACTGCTTTTAACGTCCTGCCCTTGGGCTCGGCATTGAAACAGACAGTCAAGCCTTCCACCTTGGGACCGAGAAGAGAAAAACTGCCTTTGGCACAGAAACATTCGGCACTGAAACCTTTGACTTGAAGGATAACAAGCATTTGCAATGTAATAGGTCTCGCATTTTCGAAACTTTGACCTATTGGCATTGTAAATGACAATGCCTTTTATTTATGTGCATTTTGTACTTCTAGTTGCTGCTTGCAGGTTTTAAAACACATAAATAAAAGGCATTGTCATTTGCAATGCCAACAGCTAATAATTTCTCAAAAGTGAGCCCTATTGCATTGCAAATGCTTGTTACAACTTTTGCCCTGTTTGTGACCGAAGGGTTATCGTGCAGATGTGAGAGGTGGCTGTTGGTACCTGGCTTACTCTTCTCCTGAAGTCTTTTTGGCCTGTTCTGGATCATCTAAGGTGGTGTCCTGAAAGGCAGTGTGAGGCCCACAGCGCTCACTACATTTAGTCGGGACGTAACAATCTGGACATAACTTTTGTATGCATGGATTGAGTGATAGACAATGAGGATATCACAGCACTGATGTTTGTTCAGATGATTGCAGCCCTCTGCTGCCATTCAGTGACCAACGTTACAAATACTTGCTTACACAGAAAAAACACAATATTCTGCCAGACTGTTATGCCCAGAGTAAAGGCCTGGTACTGGTTCGGCCAAATACTTGGTTAGACCATTCTTATGGATATGTTGCTACATATTTAAAATAGGCGTGACGTTGGAGTTTAAACCTTGCAGATGTAAACAATAAGGAAAGTTTGGATCTTGTGTAAAGAGCTGCAGTACTAACAATATCTGACGGCAGCACTAGCATTAAACTTATACTAGCTGATTTAAAAATAGGTATGGACGGTCTAGTTGCTAAAAGAAAGCAAGTTTCTGTAGCGCGGCCGCTAAAGTGAAAGAGGACCCCGCTGAAAAATTAATTAAATGATGCAGTGCAGCTGCTAGAGTGTAAGTGGTCTGCACTGCAAATTATAAAACAAAAATGCGTAACAATGTAAAAGCAGGCTGTGGCGCTGCTTATTAAATAAATAAAGCAGCGCGGCTGTTAAAGTGGACCGCACTGCAAATTAAATAAAGCAGCGAAGCCGCTAAAGAGGACCGCTCTGTAAATTGCTAACAAAAAACTTAACCATGTAAAAGAGGGCTGCTGCGTTGTGTGGGAGAAATAGGGAAATACCATAAAAGAAAATAGTGCTCACCCACTAGATAATTGCAAACAAAACAGGTGATGGACCGAATGTGGATCAATGTCACACATTCACCCCAGTCCAAAGATCTGGGCCCAAATCCATCGTTTTTTGCACTCCACACCACCCTGGGTTAGACAATGGCGATATGCAAATCAGCTCTGACCCTGTGCCCCATGGGAACAGTCCAGTCCGAACTACAAAAGCCATGTCCTTCCCAGAACGGAATCAAGCATCCGAGGACCGGACCGGTTTCGAGGTAACACCTCTCATCAGCCCGGCTAGCTTGACTCCAGTGGTGTGGGGTGCCTGGGACCCACGTCTGGGCATCCCCAGCGCACTTATGGCGGCAATTGCAAACAAAACAGGTGATGGACCGAATGTGGATCAATGTCACACATTCACCCCAGTCCAAAGATCTGGGCCCAAATCCATCGTTTTTTTGCACTCCACACCACCCTGGGTTAGACAATGGCGATATGCAAATCAGCTCTGACCCTGTGCCCCATGGGAACAGTCCAGTCCGAACTACAAAAGCCATGTCCTTCCCAGAACGGAATCAAGCATCCGAGGACCGGACCGGTTTCGAGGTAACACCTCTCATCAGCCCGGCTAGCTTGACTCCAGTGGTGTGGAGTGCCTGGGACCCACGTCTGGGCATCCCCAGCGCACTTATGGCGGCAATTGCAAACAAAACAGGTGATGGACCGAATGTGGATCAATGTCACACATTCACCCCAGTCTAAAGATCTGGGCCCAAATCCATCGTTTGTTTGCACTCCACACCACCCTGGGTTAGACAATGGCGATATGCAAATCAGCTCTGACCCTGTGCCCCATGGGAACAGTCCAGTCCGAACTACAAAAGCCAGGTCCTTCCCAGAACGGAATCAAGCATCCGAGGACCGGACCGGTTTCGAGGTAACACCTCTCATCAGCCCGGCTAGCTTGACTCCAGTGGTGTGGAGGGGATGCCCAGACGTGGGTCCCAGGCACTCCACACCACTGGAGTCAAGCTAGCCGGGCTGATGAGGTGTTACCTCGAAACCGGTCCGGTCCTCGGATGCTTGATTCCGTTCTGGGAAGGACATGGCTTTTGTAGTTCGGACTGGACTGTTCCCATGGGGCACAGGGTCAGAGCTGATTTGCATATCGCCATTGTCTAACCCAGGGTGGTGTGGAGTGCAAAAAAACGATGGATTTGGGCCCAGATCTTTAGACTGGGGTGATTGTGTGACATTGATCCACATTCGGTCCATCACCTGTTTTGTTTGCACCCACTAGATAAAGCATACTGTGTAACATGCCAAGGAAAAGGTCCAGTCGTTATGGGCGGTAGCAAATGCAGACAAGGCGGTACCAAGGAGGGACTAATAAGCCTATGTATGAATCAGAAGCCAGCATTTATGAAGGACAATATCACAAGCCAATGACAAATATGGGCGGAGAGTGGGCATGGCTTCCAGTGCATAATCTAATACAGCATGCCTCGCAGAGCGATCAGTGCATGTGCGCTGCCGCTAGGCTAGATCTAAAAAGGAGGCATAGAGCACCAGAGCAAAGGCTTCACCCCCTTCCATCCTGCTGTGGAGCATTTGGGCTTTGTGAGAGCTCCTACAATGCTAAGAAAAATGAGGGAAGTAGCGGTGGGAGTGGAATGAGTCCAGTCTGTGTGACTATTTCACAGGTTTTTTCGCAGAAGCAGGCAAACTCTCTGCGGCCCTCTAAGGAGTATGCCTGGTGCTGAATGTGTACTTCGCCCAGGGATCACACTGGCGTTTTTTTGTATGTGCTACACTGAACTGATGTTCTGTTACAGTGACATGAAACCGACCATCACCCTACTGTATGTTATGCTGAATGGTCGTTTCTACATAAAATTACATTGACAAGGTTGAGTGTACCTCGCTTGTTGCCAGTTCTGGTTATGGTTGCTCTGAGAACTAGGGTTGCAGTAGTGATATCGGTAGAGGGATGATAGAAACTTAACCAGTACCACCCAGGATAAAAAAACTAGTTAAAGAATCACAGCAACCTAAGTGAAAGCGGACCGCACTGCAAATTAAATAAAGAAGCGGGCCACCAAAGTGAAAGCGGACTGTGGTGTAAGTTACATAAAAGGTCCAGTCGTTATGGGCAATAATAAATGCAGACAAGGCAGTACCAAGGACAGACTAAAGCCTATGTGCGAATCCGAAGCCAGCATTAACGAAGGACAGTGACACAAGCCAATGACAAAAATGGGCTGAGTGTGGCCAGAGCTTCCAGTGCATACCCCAATACAGCATGCCTCACAGAGAGCTGTACATGTGTGCTGCCGCCAGGCTCGACCTAAAAGACAGGTCGAGTTCAGCACCCAAGATTTCAGCACCAAAATCAAAGGATGCTCATCAAAAGTCTCCAGAACAGATCCTGGAGATTATGCAGAAAAAACTGGATCCCAAGCCGAAGAAAATCTATATTAATCCAGACACTTAACACATACTAGCTAAACATGTCACACCTTCCAAAAGGAACATTCCTTCAGAGGATACAAGTTACAAAATTCCTCAAAAGAAGAAAATAGACATGGCCAGGCCCAAACCGTTTAGACATTACACCACAGGGTTCTCCACATATCCATCCTGACATTGATTATAGGGGTGATAATAGTCCACCACCAATGAATACATGGAATGATTACATTGATCCTCCAATAAATATTGATCCTGACCTATACCCTACGAAGCCATCACCTCCTAATGACAATACAGCATACCAGGATTTAATTTCAAGAGTAGCACCATACCATGGGGTCACACTACATAAGGAATCCTTAGAGGAGGATTTTTTATTGGAAACTTTAGGAACATCACATAGGACGGCGCAATATTTACCTATGTGAAAAGGCATGATGTGACATGCTGATATTTTTAAAGACCCTGTACAGGCTCGTATTTGAATACCTATGGTTGGCACAAAATTCAAACCTCCTCCAACTAATTCAACTTTTATTAGATGACGGTTGCCTTTAAATTCCTTAGTTATGTCCAATACTTGGAAAAGGGCAAATTTCGAACTTCAGCAGATGCACCACCTCCAGACAAAGAGTCTAAGTTGATAGATGCATCAGGGAAACTGGTGGCTTCACAATCTGCAAACTATTGACGTATAGCTAACACACAAGGCCTATTAGCAAGATATGACGGGGCCCACTGGGATGAAATGAAGCAGTTACCCCAATATCTCCCTGAAGAACACAACAAAAAAGGACAATAATTAGTGCAGATGGGGAAATTAGTATCTAATTCAGATGTGCACATGATACTGCAGCAAGGGGTATTAACACCAGCATTTTTCTTAGAAGGCAAGCATGGCTGAAAATCTCCGGGTTTAAACCGGAGGTTCAGCAAACTATTCTTTATGCTTCCTTTGACAAACAGAATCTTTTTGGACCTCAAGTAGATGAGTCACTTGAGAAAATGAAAAAGGACACAAAAGAGGCACAATCAATGGAGCCCTTCAGTCAACATCCAATAGAGGCTCCTTTCGCTGCTCATTTTATAGAGTAGGATCCAAAGGCAATTCTTCAGATCCCAACGTGTCCTCATACAGGTCTGACACTCAATCCTCGCCATCAAGAGGTTTCTATAAAGGTGGGTACAGAGGAAATCATTTCAGAGGTAGAGGTAAAGGCACCCCAACACTTACCGCTCCATCTCCCAACAAACCGTGACTTGCCTACAATTCCCCTCAACCATTTTACACCTGTCGGGGGAAAGACTACAACGGTTTTTTACCATTTGGCAATCAGTAACATCAGACAAATAGGTATTCAACATTATCCAACATGGTTATTGCCTGGAGTTTACCAGCAATCCTCCCAATATTCTGCCTCGCAGTCACAAGCTCTTGCTACAACACCAACAACTCCTCAAGCAAAAAGTACAAGCTCTTCGAACAAAAAGAGCTATCAAACCGTTCTATTACAACACCAAGGACCCTGAGTTTATTCTTTTTACTTCTTAATCCCCTGGAAGGACTGGTCTCTACAACCAATCTTAGATCTCTGACCGTTAAAACTATACTTACTATCCGAATACTTCCATATGGTTACCCTTCAAGAAGTGCTTCCACTTCTACAAGGTGACTTTTTGTCCACATTAGGCTTGAAGAACGCATACTTCCATATTCCTGTCCCCCCAGCACATTGCAAATATCTCTGATTTGTGATAGCAGGAAATCACTGTCAATTCAAAGTAATCCTATTCGGAGTGACTACTGCACCCAGAGTCTAGCAGTAGTAGCAGCTCATCTAAGACAACAACAAATTCATGTCTTCCCATATCTGGATGATTGTCTTATCAAGGCCAACACACATCTCAAGTGTTACAACACACTCAAGCTACCATAAACCTTCTCCATCAATTGGGATTTACAGTCAATGCACAAAAGTTCCATCTTCAACCCTCACAACTGCAACCATATCTAGTTACAAAGCTAAATACTCGCACAGCTCTAGCCTCTATCAAGACAGCCAGATTTCAAAACTTCCAAATGCTATTACTACAGTTTCAAAACAACCAATACCTACCAGTCAACACTTTCATGCAACTATTAGGGATGATTGCAAAAAGAACAATTGATGGACAGAATGCAGAACCATGTCATACATTTACCCCAGTACAAAGACATGGGCCTAAATCCATTGTTTGTTTGCTCCCCATCCATTCCAGTTTGAACCCAGCCATATGCAAATCAGTCTTGACCCTGCGCCCAATGGGAACAGTCCAGCCCGAACTGCCAGGCCAGTTCCTCCCTGTACAAGAAACAAGCATCCTAGGACCGGTTTCAGGGTTTCACCCCTCATCAGCCACGATAGCTTGACTCCAGTCGCCTGGAGAGCGCAGGGCCCACGTCTGGGCATACCCGTCTCACTCGGGGTGACAAATGCAAAAAGAACAATTGATGGATAGAATGCAGAACAATGCCATACATTCACCCCTGTACAAATTAGTCTTGTCTCTGCTCCCTATATTGCCTAACAGCTGACTTATTTGACCATATTCTCATTTGCGCTACGCTACCTGTGAAGTTGTTTGGTGATGTGATTTGTGCACTGCCATTAACATCGCGTTTTTGCAGATTGTGCCCCCAATCCTGTTTCGCTTTGCCGTGCAGACATTTTGTTGTTGTTGTTGTTGTTGTTGACTCCCCGACCGGATATCCTCCCAGATCCGCCTCCCAGCTGCTCATCCCTCGCCCCTCCCCCCTCCACCATCCATATATGTCAGATGCTTTTGCGCGCAGCGTTCACGCGCAGCGGACGCGCCCCATGCGTGCTGAAGGTGCGCCAAAGGTAAGCCCGTCTACGCCCGTCAGTGCCTGGACCGCGCCCAGTGCCAGACCCCCTGGTCCTCGCAAACCGCACTCCTGCCGCATAACGTATGACGCCGCCACCCTCCTAGCCCTTAACCCCGGACGCACACCACACTGCTACGAAGCTGCCCCAGGACGTACCCACGGTCCCTTCGCCTGCCACTCCTGCAAGTTCGCCTGCATCAAGACCCACACCAAATCCACGAGCTCCAAACACAGCTCCGACTCTAACCACCTGAAATGCATCCTACTCCACACCCGCTCGGTCCACAGAAACGCCACTGAACTCTGGGACCTACTCGACACTGCGTCACCAGACATCGCCTTCCTTACAGAAACATGGATGACCGCATCATCAGCACCCGACATCGCCATAGCCATCCCGGGCGCTTACAAGATCATCCGAAAAGACCGCACCAACCAACCAAACAGGAGGAGGCATCGCCATCGTCCATAAGAACACCATCAGAATCACAACCAGCTTCGACGATAACCTCGCTACCGCCGAACACCTTCACTTCCAGATCCACACCGACCCCAGGACCACACTCAGAGGCACCCTCATCTACAGACCACCAGGAACCCGTAAACAATTTAACAAAGACATCACTGACTTAATCAGCCCACATGCCCTCCCCTCCGAGAACTACATTCTACTGGGAGACTTCAACTTCCATCTGGAAAAGAAAAACGACAGCAACACCACCACCCTTCTGGACAACCTGGCCAATCTTGGACTCAAACATCTCGTTGACACCCCACCCATGTAGCCGGACATACGCTCGACTCTATCTTCACCTCCTGCAAACACATCTCCTTCGATCACACCACAGCTCTCCATTGGACTGACCACAGCTGTGTCCACTTCAGCTACAAAACTACCACGATCCACAACCCCCCACAACCCATTCCCCGAAGAAACTGGAACAAAATCACCACCGACCAACTCCTCACATCGCTCAACCAAAACCCTCCCACCCTCTCATCGGACCCAAACGAAGCTGCCACCAAACTCAAACAATGGATTACTCACAGCGCTGACGAATTAGCACCTTTGAAAAACCACCAAACAGGGTAGGAAAAAGGCCCCCTGGTTCAACGATGACCTTAAGAAATCCAAGAAACTTTGCCGTACTCTCGAGAAAACATGGAGACAAAACCCAACCACTGACAACCTGACCACCTTCAAAGCATCCACCCGCAAACACCACCAATTGATCCGATCCACCAAGAAAGCCGCATTCAAAGATCGACTCAACAACTCCCTTAATAGCAAGGAACTTTTCAACATCGTAAAAGAATTTACCAACCCCACCGCAGCCTCAAACGACATTACTCCCTCCCAAGACCTCTGCGATTCGTTATTCTCTTTCTTCTACAACAAAATCGCCGACATACATAATCGCTTTAAGAACATTTCCAAAGAACAGTCCACTCCACCCACCTCCGGACCTAAACCGCTCTCTAGCAACCTGAGCACCTGGAACCCAATCACCACTGATGACACCATCCGCCTAATGAACTCCATCCATTCAGGCTCGCCAACTGACCCCTGTCCCCACCACATCTTCAACAAAGCAGACTCCATCATCGCACCCCATCTCCGTGATGTCTTCAACTGCTCCTTCAACTCCGCTACCTTCCCAGAAAGCTGGAAACACGCTGAACTCAGCGCTCTCCTGAAGAAACCCACAGCAGACCCCTCGGAACTTAAGAACTACCGCCCCATTTCCCTCCTCCCATTCCCTGCCAAAGTCATTGAGAAAGCCTTCAATAGCCAGCTCGCCGCCTGCTTTGAATCCAACAACTCTCTCGACACCTCACAGTCCGGCTTCCGAGCCAAACACAGCACCGAAACCGCCCTCATTGCAGCGACAGACGACATCCGATCGCTACTGGACAACGGAGAAACAGTTGCCCTCATCCTACTCGACCTCTCCGCCGCCTTCGACACAGTCTGTCATAGCACCCTCATACAACGCCTCAATAACGTCGGAATACAAGGAAAAGCCTTGGACTGGATCATCTCGTTCCTCGCCGGGAAAACCCAGAGAGTCCGACTCCCCCCATTCAAATCAGAGGCCACCAAAGTCATCTGCGGAGTACCACAAGGATCGTCACTCAGTCCCACCCTCTTCAACGTTTATATGAGTCCTCTCGCATCCATCGCGCGACAACACAACCTCAACATCATCTCCTACGCTGATGACACCCAGCTGATCCTTTCCCTCACCAAAGACCCCAACACCGCCAAAACCAATCTTCATGAAGGCATGAAAGAAGTAGCCGAATGGATGAAAAACAGCCGCCTAAAACTTAACTCAGACAAAACGGAAGTCCTCATCCTAGGGTCATCCCCCTCTGCCTGGGACGACTCATGGTGGCCATCGGCCCTGGGCACTGCACCCATACCCACAGACCACGCACGTAACCTAGGCTTCATCCTAGACTCCTCCCTCTCGATGACCAGACAAGTCAACGCCGTCTCATCCTCTTGCTTCAACGTACTTCGTATGCTCAAAAAATCTTCGGTTGAATCCCCACCGAAACAAGAAAGACTGTCACCCACGCACTGGTCACTAGCCGACTGGACTATGGAAACACCCTCTACGCCGGAACCACAGCCAAATTGCAGAAAAAACTCCAACGCATCCAAAATGCATCAGCCAGACTCATATTGGACATCCCTCGCCAAGCTCACATTACCGGCCACCTGAAAGACCTCCACTGGCTTCCCGTCAACAAGAGAATAACGTTCCGTCTCCTCACCCACGCACACAAAGCCCTCTACAAAATAGGACCCGAATGTTTCAACACACGACTGTCCTTCTACACACCCACCCGCCAACTAAGATCCTCCAATCAAGCACTCGCCGAAGTTCCGCGCATCCACAGATCCACCATGGGAGGAAGATCCTTCTCCTACCTGGCGGCCAAGACCTGGAATTCTCTCCCCACTCACCTTCGCCTCACACAGAACCACATTTAATTCAGAAAGGAACTTAAAACCTGGCTATTCGACAAATAATGCACCTCCTCCCTCAGGCGCCTTGAGACCCTCTGGGTGAGTAGTGCGCTCTACAAATTCCTGAACTTGAACTTGTCATGCCTCTCTCAGACCATTTGGCGTTGGACAATACATCACAGAATTAATCTTCTGTCGGAACACCTTCCATGCATGCACAATCCATTTGCCGACCTCAGCAGGATGTGGCAACAAGTACACAGACTGGAACTTCATCCCCAGGTTCTCCTTCCATACTTCCAAAAATGGAAATTTCCACTGATAGACGCCACAGCAGTGAACTCGCCTCAAGATTCCCACTCATCTATTCAAAGGCAATGCCATATGAATGAACTGGTCAGGGATATTTGCTTATGCTTTTCTGCCTCTCCCTCTCCTTCCATTTCTGGTTCGGAAACTTGGGCAACATAACTCACACTGCTTCTAGTGGCTCCCTCATGGGCTTGTCAACCATGGTTCACCACACTACTGGAACTGTCAGTGGTTCCACACCAAAAGCTGCACCTCACTACCACCCTTCTCACACAGAAACATGGAGAAATCCGACATCCAGACCCCAAAGAGCACAACCTAGCGATCTGGCTAATGAAGTCATAAAGTTCGGATACCTAAGCCTACCACCAGATTGTATGACAAGTCCTAAAGAAGCTAGAATACCTACCACTAGAACATGTTATGCAGCAAAGTCGAAAAAGTTTGTTATATATTGCATTAATAACACAATTGATCCGCTAGATGCATCTATACAAAATATTATTGATCTTTAGCATCTACAGCGAGTTGGCTTAGCCTGCACATCTATTCGACTACACCTTGAGGCCGAAGCTGCATATCTGCAAAACAGACAACATTTATCATTATTCAAAGTTCCAGTAACTAAAGCTTTCGTGGAAGGCCTTAAAAGAATAATTCCACCCAGGGTACCACCTGCACTCGTCTGTCTGGAACTTTAACATTGTTCTCACAAGACTACGGGTACACCTTTTGAGCCATTACAAAATTGCTCATTACAATTTCTTTCATGGAAGGTTGCCTTTCTGATTGCTATCATTTTATTAAGAATTGTTGGTGAGCTACAGGCATTAACATTAGAAGAATCTCTCTTTCAACTTCATAAAGAGTGGTTCTTCGTACAAACCCAAAATTCCTTCCAAAAGTAGTTTCTGCTTTTCATATTAACCAGTTGTTACCTGTGTTCTTCCCTCAATCTGATTCAGTATCAGGAAGGGCTCTACACACACTTGATGTCAAAAGAGCACTATTATACTATATTAATAAAACAAAAGATTTTCTCAAACAAATTTTTGTTGCATTTGCTCCACCTCATAATGGAAATCCTATCTCTAAGTTTGGTATTTCTAGATGGATTGTTAAATGTATTCAAACTTGCTATGTTAAAGCTAAAAGAACTTCAACTCTACCTCGTAGATCACATTCTACAAGCAAAATAGGAGCATCAAATGGCCTTTTTAGGTAACATTCCTTTAGCTGACACATGTTAGGCAGCTTCATGGTATACACCACACACATTTACCAAACATTATTGTGTGGATGTATTAGCACTTTAACACGCTAATGTAGGACAAGCGGTGCTAAAAACATTTTTTCAAACAAATTCAACACCCACTGGTTAGCCACTGTTTTGGGAGAATATTGCTATACAATCTGTGCAAAGCATGTGTATCATTCAGCACACATGCCTTGAACGGATTGTTGCTTACCCTTTAATGCCGTAAGTGGCAGAGGGCCTCTGTACCTTCAGAAGACATGCTTGAAGCAAGCCCCGCGCTGTAACTTAAGGTCCAACACTTTAGCCCTGTATGCCTTAACCGCAGCGGTGGTAGATCTTTCTCGTACCTTTCTCCGCGGTACTGGAATCAACTCCCTGTTGCCCTACTAAAATGCTCTACTTATGCCGCTTTTAGGAAACGACTGAAAACCTTTAAGTTTTAATCTTACTCTCAAAGTCACCGGTTTTCCCCCCATCTCGCTAGGGTAGCGCCGAGATGCCTCCTGGTGAGTCGTGCGCTTTAGAAATTCACCTAACATAACATAACCATGTAAGCATTTGTTCTTGGCATGTAGAGCTGTAGATTCACATGCACCCTCCCTCCTCCCCGTACACCGGTGGTTGTTGCAGTTCTTACTATTCACATTACATACGCATGGATATCTCTGTATTACACTTGCTTACTTCATTCTCCCCCTCTTGCGGGGAAAAAAATCTAGCAATGGAGTTGATACCCATGTGCGCTATCACTGAAAGGAGTCCCCACCTTACCTTGTGACTGGAAAAGTCTTCTTCGAAGAAAAACAACTTGCAAACATCTGACCCCAACACTAGAAGTCAGGAGAATGCAAAGGTCTACATGACCAGAACAGTTGCTTACAGGGTAAGTAACATAATCCTTTTCTATATCTGTTCTGTACTGGTACCAGCTGGTACTGTGGACATGGAAATGGTCCTTGTATAAACCAGCTGTTCATGACAGTGGTAGCAGGGAAAGGGTTTATCGTATATGGTGCTGGAACATTATTGCCATCTACATTAAATCTAGCAGGGAAGCATTTGCTTCTGGGTTTGACAGCCACAGTGGAACTTGTCTGGTCAATTAAAAAGGTTTAATAGGCTAGTTCCCCCTGTTCCCAATTTTCCCTGCCCTTTCTGCTACCACATGACTGCTCAAACTGTAATCACGTTTTCCTACTGTGGTATTGCAAACAGGGAAGTAAGCTGGTGGGTCTAAATTGATCAGCTTGTCTCAGCCAGTGTGATCTAGACTTAATATTTATTTTTCTGTATGTGAACTTCTCCTCAAACCCATCTCTCAATAGATAATTTTGTTTTTCATATTTATCAAACTGCTGTAAGTATTTACTCCAAACAAAACAAAGGGATGAAGTCTGAACAAAATGTTGTAGTGAGTGCAAGATAAACATATTAAATCGGATTTGACGTTTAGTGGTAAATCTTTCTAAGCAGTTAGGTTAACAAGTATTGGCATAGACAATAGGTCTCGCTTTTTGGACCTTATAAGTATTTAGTTATGTAGCACAATATCCTTGGTGCAACAACATCAACTGTTGCATGGCTAAACACTTATAAGGTCCCAAAGTCGAGACCTATTGGCAATGCCAATACTTGTTTCGGAACACTGTGGAGGCTTTCCAAGATAGCAAGCAAAACTATGGAAAGAAGCAACCATATTTGCATGTGTTACACCAGCGCACACACCACCATTGCTCAGGGGGTAAATAAAAGTAAAATAAATATGCCTTCATTAGTCCATAAACTCCTAAGGAAGGAAATTGCAAAAACAGGAATGCTGTATTTAAAATGTTTCTGCTAGAGATGCTCTTCTCCCTTCCTTGTGATGATCAGGGTGGGATGAAGGAGAACATAGTTTGATTCAGTAAATGTGTGTAAAGTAATGCTTCTCAGGACATGTAGTACTAGGGCCACATCACTGCGATACCTTGACTTGCTATAAGGTAGGATTAGATCAAATTAACAACCATGTCACTCATTTTATGTTATTTAAGACTTTTACATATAAATACCAGCAAAATAATCCACAAATCATGAAAAAACATCCGTACTCAAAAAGACAAATTGTACAAGCGATAATTCACTTAACAAAACACACCAATAATAGTTGTGGAAAATAGCAAAATGTTATATTCCTAAAGCTAATGCCTGCACACGGTGGTAAAGTATCTTGAGATGTGCTACTGAAGGGCTGTTGATTGTAATTTAACTTTCACACCTTCACACTGCATGACAGATTTTCAATATTTTAATGAACACAATTTCTTGTTTAGGTTGATTCATAAAAGCCCTTGTTGCACTGTCGAGCTAACAATTGAAAGTTCTGATAACTAAAAAAAAAAAAGTCAACAGAGTACAAGAGTGTCACAGGTTGTACAAAAATATCATGAGGCCAGCAAACAATCCCCCATAACAGTTGCACAGTGGATTGTATCTCACCCCCTGTCTCTGATTTCATGCTAAAGAAATTCATAGTAAAACAAGGTTTTAAAAGGATCAACAAACCTACCACGTTAAGATAAGTTTGCACTAATTGCACAGAAGCAAGCACACGTTTAACAGGTCCTTAGAAACCCTAGACGCAATCGCGTTCCCATTTACTTGCCCATTCCTAACAATGGCACACTGTCTCCAACTTTACCTACTCAACAGTAATGTTCCATGGAGCCACCTTCTGGCCTTTCTCATTTAATTTACTCTTTTTTTTCCCCTAAAAGCAGCTTTCGACCCACCATCAAGTTTTACATATTTTGATAAAGTTGCTGTCCCTGGTTCACTTACATTGTCCAATACAGGCATTCTATGGATGAAACATGCTGACTCCATCATCCCAGAGCCGTTTGAAATCCCATGAATGAATGCATTCTAGCGCACACTGTGGGCTGAAGCACTTCCACACACTTGAGCAACAGTGCTCAGAAATGGGGTACGTACGAATACTGTAATGCAGTCCTAACAAAAAGTAGAAGTACTGGACCACAAAATGGATACCAAACCTGGCGAGCAAAGCTAGTTCTGTGCCACTTGCTAAGATGGGTAGACACTTTCTCATTAAAATTATAACTTGTGTAGTAACTGGAAAAAAAGGTTGCTTATATGAATGCAGTAATATTAACAACATACAACATTGATCATATGTGCTCCTACTAACTGGTTGATGTCATGGAAACTACGAGGAGAAGTGGTTATAATGTCACATTAAAATTACAATTATGTGGTGAAGTGTTAGTGAGGTCCCGCTGAAAGTGAAGCAACTCTGCTTAGAAGTGCTGACAAAGTGGAGACCCATCAAAAACGCAGTGGTAAACTAAACTAAGGAAGACTCCGGTGACACCGTAAATGACGCAGTCTGGTGATACAGGAAGTGGGGTAGAATTTACGATTCCAGAAACACAGTAAATGAGCGGTTCAGGGAAAGGAGAGAGCGGGTATGATAGGTAGGGGAGCACAATACCGCTCCTGAAAGAAATGTAAACTGTGCGATACAGGTAGGTAATCAGTGAGCAAAGCAAATAGACTATACTGAAATTAAGCTAGAGTAGGTGATACCGTAAAAGCTCAATCCGCATCTCCCAGAAAGTTACTCCAACAGGTATGAAAATAAGCACAACTTCTCGATAATCGTTCGAAAGCAGCTTAGCACACACACTGATGTAGACAGGCAACAAAACAACAAAATTAACGGGGGAGGGGGGAGTTATCTAAAACTTGAAACAAAATAAGTAACAAGCATTGGCCCCGTGGCCGTGAAAGTGATTGTGATCACGATTGCGGTGAAAACGTAAGTGATCGGGATGACTCGCTCTGTGCTAAGCACGCGAGGGATGCGCACGCAGCGTTGGAGAGGTGGAGCGAGGCACGCTCGCTTGTGCGTGTAACAGCAAGCTGGTTGCCGGAAAAAGCCTTTGGGTACCATTTAGAAAACCTGCTTACTAAATGTCTCGCCTGAGTAGTGCATGCGCTGGCTCAGGTGAGACCTAAAACGGATGAGTTTGGAGCCAGAGAAACAGTAACTGATGCTTAAAGCCAAAGTGTTCTTTAAGAGAAAATGGGTAATTTGAAAGGTCTGTTGATCCCAGGTCTTCATTACTACGTGGAAAAGTCACTGCATAAATGTCTCAAACTTCTGTTTCTGAGGTCCTTCCCACTGGTCAAAGGGAAATTTCTATGATTATTGACTAGCCACATATTTCAACCTTATCCAAAAGTACATACAAACATTATTTTAAACACTGCTGTTCTGTTTCAAGGTTAAGGTTTGGGATGAATATTTCGTTAACCTTATCCGTTCAGCTGTTGTACAAATACGTTACTGTCACCTGAACATCATAAAATAGTTAAAGCACGCAAATTGGTTAGATAACTCAGAAGAATTAGAACTACAGGTGAGTAACCCAGGCACAAATATAGCCTGGTAAAATAAACTTTTGATCTTCATAATTTATTTTTTATGCATGATCTCTCCAATGCTGTCATAACTTCTAATGTTAATCACTTTGAAATTTAGCTTGATGGTAGGCTGTTAGGAGTTAAGGATATCTTGAATAATCGAATCAATTCCATTTACTGATTTGTTTATTGGCTTTGCATGCTTAGCATCTCATATGTGAATGACATTGTACATTTTTATAATTGAATTATTTCTCCTTTTCAGCATTGTCTGCATACCAGAGATACTACAGTTTACAATTGGACTACTGGAAGGTTGGCAAAATATTTCTACTTTTGCGAATTATTCTTTTAATAATCCATTGATTTTTAATTTTGTCAAAGAAATAAACTAAGCATAGTGAGTGTTTTCTGTGTAGGCCCTTAGCAGCTGCAGTACAGGGGGTGAAAGGTCTGATTTATTGCAAAGTAAAACCAGTAGTGGAAATGCCAAGGCATCTGAGTTGCATTAATGCATTCCCAAAATATACCTGTGGGTACTGGATGGCACCATGAATCTGTAGATGCGATACAAGAGAATAATTGTAAGAACTGCTTGTTGACTGTTTAACCATCCACAATATACTGTCACCCACTCTGATATTTGTGCTTGCAACAGACAACTAAAGCAGTCTGTGGCCAGACACTAAATATAAGCGCTTCACCAATTGACATGATCACAATATACATACTAAAGTCTTTGAATTGTGACAGAGCGTTAAAGGTTGTTATTGCTTTGTCCACTGTTCAATAAAACCTATCCTGTTTATATAGGGTGGTTTGCATCCAGTTGATAGAAAACATTTTGCCCTTCATGATATCATTTATCAGTACTCCTGTATTAACCACTTGAATCAATACATACTTGTCTTTTACTGTGTTCTATCTCTTGTTAATGATTGGGTTGATTATTAGTTCGTTTTTGTTGCAATTTTGTCCTTTGTTTTACACATTTGAAGTGCTTATTAAGCTTGATGTACTCTAGATATTGATAAATGTCCGTCCGACTTCAGGGTCCAGTATTTATAGTGCTATGTTAAGTCGGAAATTGACGAAATAAAGCTTCACACTTTGTTGGCATAGGTTTCGTCCTTTCATGTTGCATTGTTAGAAATGCGGATGGTTGCAATTTAACTGTGTAAACTGTTTCTGTGAATATTTGAGATCTACGTGCTGATCTAGTAAGAGACACAACTAATCAGCATGTCTACTCAGTTTTCATAATTGTTATGTTAAGGATATCTCATTTAATTTCAGTGTCATTTTATAGTCTATTTTGAAGATGCTTTTTTCTGTTAAAAGAAAGAATAAATATCCATTGAGTCATAATGTAACCTACATAGTTTGCCATTTTCTGAAATAATACACACCCTAAAAGAAAGACCAATAACATTATATGCAAGATCTGACGCCCTAAATGTAAATGTAAATGTACAGGAATTTATGTAGCGCAAATCATCAACCGGTCTCTAAGCGCTTGCTTAGGGAACCTGTCCTGGTATTCCCCTGTGAGATAACCCCAGCAGGGTATCCGCAAGGTGAAAGCCAGGCATCCCGCCGCGAGGGGCCGTTGTGGAGATTAAGCAAGCTATTGCCCAGAGTCGCAGAGTGTGAACCCGTGAATCGAGTAGGCACAGGAGCGAGAATTGTCGAATCCATGGACATTTTAGGACTCAAGGCCGAGCCGGGAATTGAACCCTGGTCCCGGGCTGACCTCTGCTTCCAGGTCTGCCTCCTCTAACCAGTGAGCCACACTTCTCCACTAATGCCCTACTTGACATTAAAGCTGTTTAACTTCTAACTATTTATTATCCAGCTTTTAATGTAGATGGCAGTCATTTATTTTAATAGTTGTACCCAAGCATATATGCTCAAAAACTAAACTATCTGTTGTAGACCTTGAAGATCATACACTAAGAACATTTTACACCTTAATGTCTCATAGCAGATGAATTAGCCACTTTCTGCAGAAAGTTTTAAATAAACCTTGATTGTTTGCATTGTATGTCTTCCTCTGATAAATGTGTTGTCACATCCTTAGACACACTGCTTCAGTTTGCAGTGCAATTTCCTAACTGTTAAATCTACAATTTCTTAACTGCTGAATTTCTAACTTAGATTTCAAGAACAGAGTTAACTTTTCAAAGAGAATTCTAGCTACAGATTCCTCACCTTTTGAATATTACCCAGGTCAGCCTTAATCAGGAAATGTTTCACTAGTTCCTCTACGCACAGTCAGGTTGGAGCTTGTGGCCCCACACTGATGCTGTTCTGCTCGGGAAATGAGGTGCGGGCCTCCATAGTCGCTACTCCTGTCTCGGACACATTTACCTCCTATTCAAACTAAATTTCTACAGTTTGTAATGGATATCGCCCCATAAAATGACAAGTTTTAAACCTTGCAGGGACTGATGCAAACAGATGTATTTGACATATCCCCATCAGTGTTATTTGACATATCCCCATCAGTGTTTACCTGTGTTGCCTGGGGTTGAGCCATGACTCCAAGGCCTAAGGAAACTGCACGTTGATGAACCAGAAGGCCACCAGGCAACGCAAGTTCAAACTCTTGTAATGTTCTTTAGGCTAGTCCTGTCGTGTATACCCCTATTAACATACCTTTCCCATCCACTCCCCCAAAACGATTCCGAACAGGTGACCTTTTACCTAGGAGCTTGTTCCTGTCTCTTTGACACCAGGCTTTTAGTATCCGATCATAATTCCTGTACCTGACATACATAAACATGTCGTCAGGCACAGCATAATTATTCTGTATAAAGGTCACCACTTTTTTTTCATCCTTTGCTAACAGTCCGCTGTGCATGATCGCATTTGTTTGGGAAAACATTTGATTGTTTTTAAAACGTCTGATTGTTTTCAAAATATATCAGTTCTAGAAGAAACCCTGGAGTGACCACTGTAGTATATAAGACCCTTATTCCCCCCTGTAAATTAGAGGAGAATTCCTTCAAAGCTGACACGGGCTCCTGCATGCTGAATCTTCGACACACTGCCGTCCGACATCACTTGCGGGGTGTCATATTCACAGAAGAGACGGGTCCTTCATTCTCTATCATCAGTTGAGGGGGTGGAGCTTCCCTAGGGGATTCTTGGCTACATACACATATGCACATATACATGCTACACTAGGTACATTTAGTCAAATTACTTAAGGACGTGCATTTTAGGAATATGCAGGTGCCTCTGTTTTTATCTGATCTCCTTTTGTTCATCTTATTTGCACTATGGTAGAAATGTATCTACTATTTACTCGCACAGTGTTCTGTTAGGACTAGAGGAGGCAGGTGTTATGGGCTCGGCTCTGGAATGGTTCAGATCTTTTCTGACCGGATGATTTCTATCTCCGGTCAATTCCATTGATCAGGGGGTGCCTCAGCGCTCCGCTCTGAGTCCCACATTATTTAACCTGTACGTTCAGCCACTGGCAGCGGTCGCCAGGCAGTGGGACCTCACTATGGTCTCATATGCAGACGACACTCCGCTAGTGGTTGCATTGGCTGAAGGTTCTACTTTGAACGCCTCCAGGTTTAGAGCTGGCCTGAAGGCTGTTGCTGAATGGATGACCACCAACTATTTGCAGCGAAATGCAAATAAAACTGATGTTTTGCTAGTCTGAAAGAATGCAAGCTTGTGGGGTGAGCACAGGTGGCCGAGTGCTCTGGGCAAGACTCCTGAACCAAAGGAGGTGGTTAAGAACCTGGGGGTGTGGATGGATTCTTCTCTTAGCTTTCAAATCCATACCAAAAAAGTTGCCTGCACGTGTTTCAGCCTCTTGCGAGGTCTTAAACCCCTCTTGAACTTTTTTGAACCCCCAACAGACCAGCTGATTGTCCAGTCGACTATTCTATCTCGACTGGACTATGCTAATTCTTTGCTATTGGGGGGCCAATCCGGCTGAAATTATCCGGATGCAGCGTGTCCAAAACGCTGCTGCCAGAACGTTGTTGGGGCTCCCTCGGTTCTGTCCTATTGCTGACACCATCAGGAAACTTCAATGGCTTCACATGGCTGAGCGGATTCAATTTAAGACTGTCTTACTTTTAAGATACTGAAGCTCGCTACGCCTGGCCTGCTCTGTAACTTGCTTACCCCGTATACTCCCCCGTTCCCCCCTCCACCCAACCCCCCGCTCGCTGAGTTCCTTAGGGCAGCATTTGTTCATTGTTCTCCGTGTAAAGCGAATGCTGTCAAGCGGAAAGACGGTCCTTCCGTTGCTTGGCGGCCAAACTATGGAACTCCCTGACGGTTCAAATACGTGGTTTGGAGGGTCTGTTGGATTTTAGGAAAGCTATTAAAACCTTTTTCTTTCCTTCAGTATAGCTCTCTGGTCTTCGTTTTTTGTTAGAGCTATCCTTCTGTAGTGGCCAGGCCCGTTTCCTGACTCTGAAAGCACCGGGACGCCCCTTTGCTGGGGCAGCTGTGCGCTATATAAGCTCTGATAACATAACATATTGGTACTTGTAATCTTTCATATGCTCCTGCCTCCCGATTGTCGCAACAAATATGTTTTACACACGGTCTGATGTTGGACCAATAAGTACTTATTGAAACGTCCTAACCGGCATCCTGTGTATTTTCTGAGAATAAGTGAGCACGAGTGACTGCGCGAAAAGTTCTGTACTGTTTTCCACGAGCCCTAAGGAATCATGGTTGTCATGTTAAATGGTTGTCAGAAACTACCTACACCACTGTAAGATACAAGGGGGTGGTAGTGGCAATGTAGAGCTAGCTGGTCAAATGGCTGACATCTCCTGTGGGGGTGTCTGGAAGCAGTTTGGACACCAAGCCCTCAGTTTAGGTCATCCAAAATGCACAGGTCCTGGGGATTCCTAAGAACTACACAACACACTATGCTGCCAAGCATAGAAAAAAATCTCTATTTAAAAAAAACTCTGCTACTGGACCATTCCAGGTCCCGCTCCTCATTCAAACTTCGCACCTGATCCCATATTAGTCAGAGCTGTTCCAGGGGTTGGGCTTTGTCACGTTTCAAGTCCTCAGGTGAGCTTTAAAAAAAAGCTGAAGTGGGATTCCTCAACCTTGTGTGACTTTTGCCTGACTAGGCACCGGGACAGCACCACCCTTCTTGATCTTGCTCCCAAGGTCGGCCGACTTGAGAGCCGATTCTGCAACTGGTTCTGGCACAACCTGAGTTTTCAGATCTTCAACCTCCCTGCATCAGATTGAAGAGTACCAAGCAGCTACGCTCCAACTTTTTGAATCTCTGCTGACTCCCTCTGGCTTGCCTTTGGGCCCCAATCAGCCAAGGTGACTTCCACTTGGATACTGCTGGCTGGTTCGCCCTCAGAGCCATCTTGACCCTCCACTTTTACATTGCATCCGACTCTTGTTCCAACTCTGCAGCCGTTGCTGCAACCCACTCATGCCCCGGGCACGGCAAAGTCAACTTTTTCACCTGAAGAGAATGCCCGATTGTACAGGCTTGACTCCGATCTATGTCGTCCGACAAATTGCCAGGTGACATCACCCTGCTGCTGGTGACCCAGTTTTTCTTTTGCGTTGTGTGAGAAAGCCTAGTAATGCAAGTGTCCACCAGCTGCTCTAATCCAAACACATTTCCCTCGACTTGCCTAGACAAGGAGTCTACAAGAATGGAAACAATCAGCAAACATGTCTTTTCTTCTACAGGGTTAGCCTTCTGATTGGTTGACACTTGCTTTTTCACCTGTCAAAATGGTGCTAGAGAGCATACTCTGCCGTTCTCCAGGCTCAGGCTAGGCTTGGCTTACTGCGTGGGGCTGGTTTGGTGGTTGTGTCATAGAATTTGTGACTGGCACATTTTGTGGCTATTGTAAAAATAATGCAATATATATATATTTTTTTGCTAGTGTTCTTGATTTCAGCTGTGAATTGTAACAAATCAGGCCACAATGTCCTAGGGTGTCTGTACAACGTACCCACAGACATTACGCAAGACTCTGGATAGCTTGCTGAAGAAGACCCATCAGTGCTGAAGCAGGTGAAACAGGTCCTTGAGGTATCCCATCTGTGCAGCCATTGCACAGGCCAGAGACTGTTTCCTGAAGCTCCTCAGCAGGAAGAAAAACTTGAGCCAATGCCAAATACATCTCAATATAAAACCCAGACCACACAGAGGGTTGGAAGACCAACACCCTTCCCCAAGACCCACACAACCAAATCAAGGTCACACAAGGGTTTCAGTGCCTTGGTAGCGCACTGCATCTGTTGCAGTCAGCCATAGTCCTGCGCACAGACATAAAAAGTGCTGCCTCCACGATCTTCGTGTTCCGGTTGGCAACAAGAGAAAGCTTCAGTCAGCCAAGCTTCTGCCAAAGGGTGTTGATACTTGCTGGCTATGGAGCCCAACTCCATCCAAAGTCACCACCAAAGACTGTACCAAGGGTACTGTTGACTACAAAAGCTTAGTCGACAGCTGGATCTGAGGAATCGGAGGCACAGATTCTACAACTTTCCCAAGAGCAGCTCGACGCCAGGCAGATAAGTCTCCTTATTAACCCGATCACTGGTAACGTTTTGGCAAAATCACTTCTGACCTCTGCTGAAGCCCTCAGAGGCACTGCCTTGGAAGAGGAGACTTGCTTTCGTGCACAAGCCGTTTTCATATGTACCACCTGCACCTGATGAGAGGAAGAGGCTTGATGCTGCAGGTAAAGACTGGGGTGGAAGGGAAAGCCACACTCTGGTGCATCCGGAGAAACCGCTACCTCTGCACTTCAGATCCTCGGCGATCAGCCAATTGCTGCTATATACGGCATTACCCGCCGATATAACTACTTTCTGGCTATACCACGGACTATCCCATACACCGCACCAGTGGGTGCTGACGATTGTGTCTCAAACCCGACCAGGACCGGGTTGGAATTATCACTGGTCCCCCGATACTACAGTGCTCAAGGCATGTGGGCTGCTGAATTCATATCTGTGCATAGATCGCCTCCTAGTGTTGGGTCCAGGATGATTGCACATTGTTGTCCTGGAAGAGTCTTCGAAGTATCACGAGATAGGTGGCTCCTCCCCTGGACTACAGTGCGCCTGGGCATCGACTCCATCCTCAGATTGTTTGTTCCCGCCATTGGGTTCGGATGTCTTTGAATTCCCTCTTGTCGGAATCGATAGAAAACTTTCTTGAGACCAAAAGGTCTTTAGTCTAATACGTCGGTATAGTCTTGCGTTCGGTCTTAGTTCTTCCAGCTCGGTTCCGAGCCGGATTTCCTACATCCGCGTGCTTTAGACGCGGAAGGCCCATTCCACGCTTCAGACCCTATCGACCGTTCATCATGGACCGTAGTCCATTTAAGAGATGTCCCGTCTGCAACTCGAAGTATCCCCACATCGACGTCCACCCGGTGTGCAACAAGTGTCTGTCACCGGACCATGATGAAGCCAAGTGTATGGCTTGTTCACGCTTGAGGTCCAAGAAGACGCTTAAGCTTCGACGAACTGCGCGCCAGGAGGCCCAGCATGCTGCACCGGCGCCTGTGGACATCTTAGATGCAGGGGATGTCGAGGAAGAATCTATCCAGGACATTAGTGAGTCGAACCCCGCGTCGGACGTAGACTACGACGCGGATGCAGAGATGTTCGAGGCCGAAGAAGTCATCGACTAGGTAGGGGACGACGGGGCCCTCGGGGCCATGGAGGATAGCTCGGACGAGGAGCTTCCTCAAACAGACTCTGGGAACGTGCCAATTCATAAGGCTCAGGTCGAGGGATCGCCTTCGGGCCTTACCCAAGATCTTACAATGGGTTCTACGGCCCCGCCTTCGGGCTCGGCCACGGACATTGCTGTTGAGCCGCACCCTGGCAAATCGAAACCGAAAGTGAAACGTACGGTCTCGACACAAGAAACTGCGCAGGTGCCGTCCTCGAAACCGACGCTTTGGTCGGCTCCAAGGCCTCGTAGCCCTCGGCGTCGAAGAAGTCGAAGGGTGCTGTCGAACCGAAGGCTCAAGTCAAGGGCGTCCAGACGAAGTCTGCCGCGCCAAAGACTAAAGTCAAGGTGGTCAAGCCGAGCGCGTCGGCGCCGAAGACGGTAGACACCGGCAAAGCTCTCGGCGACCCGAAGAAAGCTCTCGGCGACCCGAAGAAAGCTCTCGGCGACCCGAAGAAAGCTCTCGGCGACCCGAAGATCCCCGTGACTCCGCGTCAACAGGACAGGGCCAAGAGCACCACACCCTGTGAGTCGACTCCAGGTGAGGCCTCGAAGGATTCTGTCGAACCGGCGCGCCCATCCGCCGAGTTCACCAAGAAGGTGACTGACTCCCTACAGCGCATCAGGGACAGGACTTTATCGGTCGGTCTGAAGGATCCTCCGCCTACGAAACCGGTGGAGAAACCGCATAAGGCGTCCACGCCCATCCATTTTACGTTGCCGCCGAAGACTGCGCCGAAGGCTTTCGCCCCTAAGACGGTCGCCAGCGTTCCCGAGAAGGTTTCCTCGGCGCCGAAGTCGTCAACGGTGGTCCCCAGCCCACAGCCTCGACGACCTTCAGTGGATGAGCGTCAGGAACACTTCATTGATGCCGAAACGGGCAGGCTTTCCCTCCACAAGCGGAAAATCGCCCCTGAACGCCCGATGGAGTCCTACAAGATCCCTCTCAAGAAAAAGGAGGACTCTGCTTTCACTCCCGTCTTGGTGGAACCACTCTTCCCACAGACTCATGACGTTTCGCCCACTTACTCTGATGTGGACGCTGGAGAGGGAGATGATGAGGACGAGTACAGTTATCCTGTCTATACAGACCCTGAGGATACCAACGAACCCTGGGCAGCTGGTGCTGACCCACGTGACCCTCAAGCAGGACAAGACCCTCAACTATTTTCTGCAAAAACGTCTCCTACAGAAGACTGCAGCTTTCAATGCCCTCATTGAATGGGCAGCTGACAATCACAACGTCCAGCTCCATGCTGACCCTGTTGATGTCGACTTCCTTTTTGATACCTTCTCAGTCTCAGAAAGAACTGTTAAGACTCTGCCTATGCTGAAAGGTGTTTTAAAACATGCTGGCGAGATCTTTAAAGAACCTACCAGAGCAAGGGTGATAAACCCAAGGATTGAGAAGAAACACAAGTCAGCGCCTACTGATCCTACCTACATCAAAGGACAGTTGCCTCTGGACTCCCTTGTCGTCTCGAATGCCCGGAAGAGGGCTAATTCTCAGACTACGGGTAATCCTCCTCCCCCAGACAAAGAATCCAAGGTCTTTGAGGCATCGGGGAAGAGGGTAGCAGCACAGGCAGCCAACATCTGGCGCATTTCAAATACACAAGCGCTTCTGGCGAGGTATGACAGGCACACTATGACACACTGGAGACCCTGTTGCATCACCTGCCTGATGAGTACAAGGAGGCAGCTGAGATGCTTATTCAGGATGGGAAGCTGATCTCTAATGCTTCAATTAAGTGCGCTCTGGACGCGGCTGATACCGCAGCCAGGGCTGTCAACACTAGTGTTATGCTACGACGACACGCCTGGCTGAGAATCTCTGGATTTAAGCCGGAAATCCAAACCACCATCCTTAAACAGTGAATCCAGATCACCTGTTTGGCCCGGAGGTTGACACCACCCTAGAAAAAATTAAAAAAGACATGGAAACTGCAAAATCCATGGGTGCCTTGCAGTCCCAGCAGTTTCGGGGTGGGTCTTTTCGTTGCTCAAGCACTAGAGGCGTTTCCAGAGGCCAGCTCTCCCAGTCCACGCATTACTACAAGGGCAACACTCAGTCCACATACACCAACAAGAGTCGAGGTGGATATTATGGTAACAGCGCCATGGGCAGAGGTCGTGGAAACAACAACTCCAGATCCTCTGCCACCAACAAACAGTGACGCCTTGTCACTGCCCCCCGACCACACGACGGTCGGGGGGAGACTCCAGCAGTTCCTGCCAGTCTGGAAGTCCATCACCACGGACAGGTGGGTCAGAAAACTTGTACAATACGGTTATTGTCTGGAGTTAACATCCACTCCACCCAACATGCCCCCAAGACACCGTCCTATGTCGGACGAGCATTTGCACTTATTGCAGCAGGAAGGCACCGTCATGCTGCAAAAAGGAGCAATAGAGCTCGTGCCCATGCAGGAAAGAGGCACAGGGGTCTACTCCCTGTACTTCGTGATACCAAAAAAGGACGGGTCCCTCAGTCCCATCCTGGTATTTAGGCCACTCAACTACTACATCCTGTCGGAGCACTTCCATATGCTGACCCTGCAGCAAGTGCTCCCGTTTCTCAGCCAGGGGGATTTTCTCGCAACCTAAAGGATGCGTACTTTCACATTCCACTGCACCCTTCACACAGGAAGTACCTCCGGTTTACCATACAAAACCGGCACTACCAGTTCAAGGTTTTGCCTTTCGGTGTCACCAAGGCACCCAGAGTGTTCACGAAGTGCCTGGCGACAGTGGCGGCGCACCTCAGGAGACAGAACATCCATGTCTACCCTTATCTGGACGACTGGCTCATCCAAGCAAAGTCAGCCCAGCAGTGTGCCGCCCACATGTCCCACACCATTCACCTCCTGCAAGATCTGGGATTCTCACTGAATTACCCAAAATCCCACCTCCAACCCGCCCACATACGGCAGTATCTGGGTGCGACCATAAACACTCTGCCAGCCACAGCACAGCCAAATTCAGTGAGGATCAGCAGCATTTAATCGCTGATACAGAAGTTCAGACCTCAACACTCGCTTCCAGCAAGAGTTTTCATGCAGTTGATAGGCATGATGGCCTCCTGCATCGCCATAGTCCCGCACGCGAAACTACATATGCGCCCGCTTCAGGAGTGCTTAGCACGTCAGTGGACTCAGGCTCACGGGCAGTTGAAAGACCTAGTGTTGGTGAGCGGTCGGGCATACAACTCTCTGCATTGGTGGAATCCAACCGTTCCAAGAGCCTGTGCCACAGATCATCCTGACGACGGACGCTTCTCTCCAGGGATGGGGAGCTCATGTACTCCATTACACTGTGCAGGGACTATGGACGCAACAGCAGAGGAAGATGCACATCAATGTTCTGGAACTGATGGCGATCTTCATGGCACTGAAAGCCTTCAAAGTACATCTGTGCAACAAGGTCGTGTTGATCCGGACGGACAACATGACGGCCATGTACTACATTCGAAAGCAGGGAGTAACACACTCTCCGCAGATGTCTCATCTGGCTCAGAGCATGTGGAAGTGGGCCATTCAGAGGAACATCTTCCTCATGGCGGAACACCTCCTGGGCAAGGACAATCAGATGGCGGACCTGCTCAGCAGGTACAGCCACCAAATGCACGAGTGGGAGATACATCCATCAGTACTCCAACCGTACTTCCAAATGTGGGGTCATCCAGAGATAGACCTGTTCGCCACAAGGGAGAACGCAAAATGCCAAAGCTTTGCCGCCAGGTTCCCACACCCACAGTCGCAGGGCAATGCGATATGGATGAACTGGTCAGGCAAATTTGCGTACGCTTTTCCCCCAGCACCTCTGATACCGCTGGTGGCACGCAAGCTCAGGCAGCACTCGATGACTCTCATCCTGGTTGCTCCGACGTGGGCTCGCCAGCCATGGTACACCACGTTTCTGGAACTGTCCGTGGTACCGCATCAAAGGCTACGCCTCACACCCAGCCTTCTGACGCAGAGTCATGACGACATTCAGCATCCAGATCCGCAACAGCTCAACCTGGCGATCTGGCTCCTGAAGTCCTAGAGTTTGGCTCCCTACACTTGCCTCCTGACTGTATGGACATCATCCGGGAGGCAAGGAAGCCCACCACAAGAGCATGCTATGCGGCAAAGTGGAAGCGGTTAGTCATTTTTTGTGCAGACCACAACATTAACCTGCTAGATGCATCTATTCAGAACATCATCTGTTATCTTTTCCATTTGTACAAATGTAATCCGGCCTATGCTTCCAT
Source organism: Lissotriton vulgaris (assembly GCF_964263255.1). Taxonomy (NCBI): domain Eukaryota; kingdom Metazoa; phylum Chordata; class Amphibia; order Caudata; family Salamandridae; genus Lissotriton; species Lissotriton vulgaris. The sequence continues at coordinate 271,976 of NW_028245577.1, read as the reverse complement.
TCGCATACATCTATCTGCAATGGCCGCTTATCTCCAGAACAGGCAGCACCTCTCACTTTTCAGGGTGCCTGCCATTAATGCTTTTCTAGAAGGACTTAAACGAGTCATTCCTCCGCGGAGTCCACCAGCTCCCGAGTGGAACCTCAATGTGGTCCTCACCCGGCTGATGGGTCCTCCCTTTGAACCACTGCATTCCTGCGAGATTCAATTCTTGACGTGGAAAGTGGCTTTCCTTATAGCGATTACATCGCTGCGGCGGGTTAGTGAGCTACAAGCGCTAACTATCCAAGAGCCATTTATTCAAATTCATTCCAACAGGGTGGCGCTTCGCACTAACCCTAAATTCTTTCCTAAGGTAGTGTCTCAATTCCATATTAACCAAACTATTGAATTGCCTGTTTTCTTCCAACAAGGATTTTAGGAAAACTAAACAACTCTTTGTTGCCTTTGCGCCACAACACAAAGGTAACCCCATTTCCAAAGCTGGTATAGCTAGGTGGATCGTTAAATATATTCAGATCTGCTATCTGAAAGCCAAGCGTACTCCCCATTCCACCAAGGGCCCACTCCACCAGAAAGTTGGGGGCCTCCATGGCTTTTCGTGGAAATATTCCTTTGGAAGACATATGTAGAGCAGCCACATGGTCTACCACACACACATTTACAAAGCATTATTGTGTTGATGTGCACTCCAAACAGCAGGCAGCTGTAGGGCAGGCTGTTCTAAAAACACTTTTCCAAACTGCTGCAGCTGGCACGGGCGGCCGCCGTTAACGGAGGGACTGCTATGTATTCTATGCACAGATATGAATTCAGCAGCCCACATGCCTCGAACCAAATATGCTACTTACCAGTATGCATCTGTTCTTGGCATGTAGGGCTGCTGACATTCATATCGCCCGCCCTCCTCCCCGGCGCCCGTAGCAGCTGCAGGATTCACATATACTTCTAGCATGGTCATCATTCACTTAGTTTCACTCCATCTTGGCCACAATGGCTAAAAACAATCTGAGGATGGAGTCGATGCCCATGCGCACTGTAGTCCAGGGGAGGAGCCACCTATCTCGTGATACTTCGAAGACTCTTCCAGGACAACAATTTGCAATCATCCGGACCCAACACTAGGCGGCGATCTATGCACAGATATGAATGTCAGCAGCCCTACATGCCAAGAACAGATGCATACTGGTAAGTAGCATATTTGTTACGACTCGTTTTCAGCCCTGAAGAGTCACAGGTTAACACCCGATTTGACGAACACGTGTCTGCTGGTTTTCTTGTTCCTTTGGTCTCCTGTGATAGGAGGACCGTTCACCCACCAAGTAAACCAAACAGAAAGAACACATGTGCACGATCTCATCCTTATCATTTGACTGTGATTACTCATATCATACACATTTGTTGTGTGCACTTTACTTTGTTTGCATTTTCAGAAGGGGAAGCTTTCGCCACCCTTTGTTCTCAGAGTTTTGGGTTATCTCTGACCAAGTTGCACCAACTATAATTATCATTTTCCTTGAACCCAACCACTACCTGTAGTGCGCCATTCTATTTCTGAACACTCATAAACCCATCGCTGAACTCTGGTGCAGAACCTCCTCTGTTCTCTTCTTCAGGCACAACTGGTCTCAGAGGGAGGAGCTGCAAGAACTCCTCAAACACCTAGCAGCCAGGTACAGGAGGATGGGGGTAGATGGTGTCCAAGTGCAACACCATCTCGAATGCTGCGTGATGCTATAGATTCCTCTACGGGCATCAACAGCAGTGTTGTCCTTGGACAATCTGCCTGTCTTTGTATTCAAACCAAAGTTAATCAGCGTCCCCATGAACCTCCTGCTCTTTGGCGCCAAGGTTTATAAGATGCTATAGCAGGACATGGAGATTGCCAGGTGTATGGGTAGCTCAGGAATTCAATTTGAGAAAGATTCATAGAGGAAACAACAACCCAAAGGTGGAGGCAAGGGTTTGTCTCCAAACCTCTCAGCCCTAAAAGAGACAGTAGTACACTTTCAACCAGCAGGCCCGCAAGGATTACACCAAAGTTTCATTCAGGGAAAATAATAAAGGGAAGGAAAAAGTTTGCTCCGGTAAAGGAGCTTCCTCTCCTAAGTAGTGAGACCTTCCTACGATCACAAGTCACCTGTTAGACCCTAGACTAACCTAGCAGTCTGGCATCTGTGGTTGTAGAATTTCTCTCTCCCTGGAATGCAAGACCTTCTGCAGGCAGCATATAGGCCCCACAACATGTGCCTGCCCGTGGCAAAATATAAAAAAATTTCGTAACTGCATTTCCAAAAACTTAGACATTGTCTGTTAAGTCAGAACTTGCCTACACACCAGTACACCGTCACTTTGGTGCTGTAGCTGCTTAATTGCTAATTAGCAAGCAGTCATCCCAGTTGTCAAGGCTTTCATGGAAGGTCTTAAGAGGGTCATATGTCCTTGAACGCCTCCTGCCACCCTCTGAGTCTTTACACTGGTCAGTTGCAGTTCCTCTCTCGGAAAGTACCCTTCTTAGTGGCCTTCTCTTAGCTCAGATGCATAAGTGAACTGCAAGGACTCGCCTTACAAAACCCATTGATCAAGGTTCAGAGGGATAGTGTTCCCAGGACAAATCCTAAATTGCTTCCAAATGTGGTATGTCATTTTTCACCTGATTCAGACTATAGACCTCCCATTTGTCTTTTATACCACAGATTTAGAAGCAGAAAGCCATGTACTCACTAGATATTACAATTGCTATTATGTTGACAGGGCCAAGCCTTCCGCAAGTCTGACCAGCTAATGGTAGCCTTCACAAAATGTCAAACCGGTCATCTCATTACCAAGGCAGGGTACAGCAAGCTGAATAGTCCAGTGGTTCTCAACTTTATTACCACAAAGCTATGAGTCTAACCTGTACCCTTCAGGGCATACTCCACTCATAAGAAGGGGGCAACTATGGCTTTCTCAGGAAAAATTCCAGGAGTTGACCTCAACAAAGCGGCCGCCTGGTGAATACCACAGACCTTTACCAAGCACTACTATGTAAACATCTTAGCCCTACAGCAAGCTTTAGCTGGGCAGACAGTTTTAATGTCTTTGTTATTCGTTATTTACATGCATGCCCCCGCTTACAGACAGCACTGCTTTACAGTCTATGCAGAGCATTTGTATCTACAGCTACACATTCTACGACTGGAAAATGTTACTTACCCTGTAAGCGTCTAACACTGTAGTGCTGTAGATCTACATGCGCTCACCATCCTCCCTTGAAGCGTGCGTTGATTGTAGGTCACTTTTATTGCTACGTTGACACACCAGTGTGCATGGTGCACCAATCACTCGACACTCTATACACATTTTAACCCATTGTGGAAAAAATAATCTAACATCTATGCCATGCTCTTTGTTGGCCAGAAGAGTCGCTGCAAATCTTGAGACTGGGAATAAGACTTTAAAGGAATATAACTTGAAAATATTCAAGCACAAAACTAGATTGCTGGAGAATGTACATCACTACACACTGCAAACAGATGCTCAGAGGGTAAATACAATTTTCTTACTTTTAATAGATTTCCATTATGTGTTTTTTTCATTAATTCATAAACAGCCCTCCTACTACTTCAGTAAATCATTGATAGGGTGGAAGTTGGGTCTTATAACTCTATTTCTGGCCCCAACTGGTCAAATGAACGTAATTTACAATCTGAATACATGATGGTGGCATTTTGTTAGCCAAATTACTCAATGGTGTTATGTCCAGTTATTCATCTGTGCGCGACTGCTTTCCTTTCCCTGCTCTTCATGTTTTCATATTTAGTATATTCTTAAGTTTGGCTATGACACTATTTCAAAATGCTTCTTACTCAATCAATTGGCTAGATTTAAAGCATAAAGGTCAGATTTTAAATGGGCATTAAAAACAAAAATCTGATAAAGACTTATAGCTGCAGCTACCTTAATGTAGATGTTCGAGGCATTTGGGTTGCTGAATTCATATCTTGTGCATAGATCGCTGCCTAGTGTTGAGTCCGGATGATTGCACATTGTTGTCCTGGAAGAGTCTTCGAAGTATCACGAGATAGGTGGCTTCTCCCCTGGACTACAGTGCGCATGGGCATCTCCTCCATCTTCAGATTGTTTTTTTCCGCCATTGGGTTCGGATGTACTTTCTTGACTCAAGTTCGGAATCGATATAAAACACTTTTCGCAAGGCCAAAAGGCCTTCGGGGCGTCGGTATTGTCTCTCGTTCGGTGCCTTGTACTTGATCCAGTTCTTCGAACAGGACGTCGAAGGCCGATTGCCTGTTTTGACACCAAAGGCCCTGATGACGATCGACGATGGAACGGAGCCCGTTCAAGAGATGCCCCGTCTGCAACTCCAAATACCCTCACATTGATGTGCACCCAGTGTGCAATAAATGCCTATCTCCGGACAACGACGAGGCCATCTGCATGGCCTGTTCCAAGTTCCGGTCAAAGAAGACACTTCAGCTTAGACGCGCAGCATGATAGTCGGTGCAGAAAACAGCGCCCGACCGGAGACCATCTTCGAGGCTGATGCCGACGAAGGCGTCGATGAAGAGGATCCTGACTAGCAGTCGGACCCTGCGTCGGAGCACGACTCTAACTATAACGAGGACGAAGAAGACTACGTCCATGAGGAAGACGTTGTTGAGGTAGGAGACAACGCAGAGTCCATCGGAGCCGTCGATGACGACTCGAGTGATGAGCAAGGCCCACCCGCAGTCGCGGGCCCCAATACTGACACTGTACTCTCTAAGGCTCAGGTCGAGGCATCGCCGGAAGGCCGTAGCCAAAAGCTTAACCCGCATTCTATAGCCCCGCGTCAAGGCCCGGCTAAGAATACTTCTAAGGAGCCATCGGTCAATCAACCACTCTCAGCGGTGAAATCAAAACCGACAGATGCTAAACCGAAACTGCTAAAGACAGTCCTCGGATTGACGGCCTCGGATTCGTCTGCTCCAATCAAATCTAAGAGTTATCAACCCTTCAGGGTCACAAGGGGGCGTCGGCACGAAAACCGCAGGGCCAAAGCCTGTCTCTATGGTCAAGCACGTCACATTGACGCCGTCGACGTCCAAAGATGGTGACACTGGCAAAGGACTCAAGGCTAAAAAACTTGGGGTTAGATCTGTTAATATGTTCCAAACCAACGGGGATAAAGAGGGGAGTTGCTATTTTTATACTGCGAGGTTTAGGGGTATGTAATAAAACCTCCGCAGATAAATGGGGGATCATCAAAACAAATTTACGATCTGTACAATATATGGCCCCAATTTAGACGACTCTGAGTTGCTGAATTTCCTGAATCTAGAGCTTGCTTTGTGGAGTCAGCCTATTATCCTCTGTGGGGATTTTAATATCCATATTGAAGCTGGGTTTGATATTAGGCAAAGCAAGGAATATTTAGGGCATAAACCCCGGATTTATAAAGCTCTCCGTAATTTAGTGGTGGATAATGGGGTTTTTGATGTATGGAATACTTTACGCTCTGCAGATTCTGAATATACGTTTTTTTTCTGCCCCCCATCGGAAATTTGTTCGTCTTGATTACTTTTTTGTCTCCCAATTTTTTATCGATAAAATAGAGATTTAAATTCTCCCCAAATTGTTGTCAGATCATAATCCGTTGTGACTAGATATACGATTATCTTCTATTATAGAAGGCAATAAAAAGAAATGGTCGTTTCAAAGGAATTTACTATTTCAGGATGATTATCTGCAGTATATGACTAGAATTATCCAAGAGTTTTTCCAGATCAATAATAATACTGCTTCTGTTCGAATTGTTTGGGACACATTTAAATCTATAGTCAGAGGGGAAACTCTTAACTACTCGCATTTTCAGCAAAAAAACAAACAAAATAACTTTAAAAGGGATTGCGATACTGTTATAAAGGCAGAGATAAAATTAGCAGAAAATATGAAATCTAATTGGCATATTGAAGAAGCACAAGTAGATCTGTCTATCAAACACAGCGTAGTGTATTCCCATATAGCGGATCAGGTCACGTGCAAGTTTAGACAATATAAGACGGAAAGCTACGAATTGAGTGAACAAACGGGTAAAGTGTTAGCCCAAAGATTAAGGCAAAAGGCAGCATCTAATGAAATTTTAAAAATCGAGACATAAATGGGGTCATTAGGACTGCTAAAGGGGATATACTAAAGCATTTAATGAGTTTTATCAGTCACTATATCATGAGCCGGGTGATGCTATGGATATAGGAACAAAGACCGCACAATATCTAGAAAGTATAGATAATGTCGGATTGTTAGAAGAGCAGAGAAGTATATTGTCTGCGTCTATTACATGGGAGGAAATTGAGGCAGCAATTTTGGGCTTGGCTGCTGGGAAGGCAATGGCATCAGACAGTATACCTTTAGAATTTTATTGTGTATTTCGGAGTCTTCTCAAGCCTGAAATGCTGCAGGTATTCCAGCAAGTCTTTTTAGGTAACCCCCCCGATTCATGGTCATTAGCCACTATAGTTATTTTTAAAAAGAAAGGGATCGCTGATGATGAACGTAGGGTCATATAGACCGATCTCTCTTATTACTGCTGACAGTAAGATTTTCTCTAAAATCCTTGCCAATAGATTGAATGATTTTATGCCGACTTTTTTTTCAGTGAGACAACATAGATTTATCTCGAATAGAGATACCACAGACCATGTTGGGAAAATCATAACGCTTCTGGACTGGGCGCAGGCCACGGAATCCTAGGTTGCGGTGGCCCTGTTGGATCCTGAAAAAGCATTCAACAGGGTTGTCTGGGGATTCCTGTGGTCTGTATTGGTCTGGAAGGGGCTCCCTGAAGAATATATTGAGGCAATAAAAGCATTATATCATTACCCGAAGGCTGCAATTCGGATAACAGATATATTATCTGATAACTTTATGATAGCAAGGGGGACAAGGCAGGGCTGTCCTTGTTCCTCTTGTTGTTCGCTTTGTATATTTAACCATACCTTAATAAATTAGAAAAGGAGGTTGATATCCCTCCGGTTATTATCCTACAATATTAATTTAAAGTATTTGCGTACGCTGATGACGTCACCATCACCACTTCCAATATTAGGAGGGCATTACCTAAAATAATTGATTTAGCGAATGAATTTGGAGGTCTTTCAGGATATAAGTTGAACATCTCAAAAACGCAATTGATCCATTCAGAAAAGGGTCGGCCCAATAACATAGTTTTTGCTTCAGGGGCACTTCATCTTGGGATTATAATATCTCCCAAAGTAGATGATATAGTGCGTCTTAATATAGAGCCGGTGTTAAAATCTGCAAATAGAACTCTGGAAACATTAAACAATATACACTTCTCATTATATGGTTCACTAATATATTAAAAATGATTATTTTTCCCAAATTTCTGTACCTATTTCGTACTATACCTCTTTTATTCTCATATTTTATTTCTCTAAAATTGATAGAATGTCTTCCTGGTTTCTCTGGGGACACCACCTGTCCAGAAGGGCTCTGAAATGGTGTACTCTCCCAAGAACGAAGGGTGGCTAGGGGATTCCCAACTTTGTTATATTACTGGTCCATCTTACTCAGACATATGGGTATACTAATTTTTCCAGACATTAGTCTGGAAGAATCGATTAGTCCATCGATTTACGAAATGTTATTAGGAGAGGAAGCTCGTCAATGCCTGGTAAGAATATTGGAGCCTAGATACTAAAAAAAGATGAAGTTCAAAATCATGATCACTGCTTTGGCAATTTGGAGGCAGATTAAAAAGAAAATTCTTCGATGTAGTGATCTAAATTATTATTCTCCGGTCTTGAATAATATGTTACCTGGGATTTTCAAAGACCAAGTATTAAGCAGATGGCATTCAGTTGGGATCCGGTTAATAGGAGACCTTAATCAAGTAAGTCAGATTGCTTCATTCTCTTTTTTACAACAGAACTAGAATTTATCCAGAAATTATTTTTTCAAATATCTCCAAATTCGAAGCTTCCTGGAATCTAAGGGCCTCTCTGATCATTCATCAATGAAGAAAATTGACATCCTGGAAACTAGTAGAAGGGTAAATAAAATTGGCATAGTATATCAAATGATGATAAATCAATTTGAAGATGATTTGTTTGGTCGAGAGCAAATGGAAGAGGAAACTTGAATTAGATAATGTAGATATAACCAGAGCAATTGAGTTATCAACTAAAATGCTAATCAATGGCTCGTTACAAAGCCAACACTTTCTTGCTATTTTTGATTTATATTATTCACCAGCCAAGTTGGCAAAATGGAAAGCCGGAAATGGTGATAAATATAATCGATGTGGTTATGTAGCCGCTGACTCTATACATATGTTTTTTAATTGTCCAAAACTTTCCCAATTTATTACGGATGTTGAATTATTTTTAAATATTAGTTTAGGGATTGATGTACAATTTACTGCTGAAATGATTATATTTGGTCTTCAAACGAATCAAATTGGAAAAAGGTCTGTGGAAGGCCAACATGGACTGGTGTATGGTTCGGGAGAGGACGGTCTATGCAGCCAGGGGGAGGCCGCGGAACTGGACGAAAATCTGGGGAGCATGGAATGACTATAGGGGGGGTATTTGCCAACCACCTGAACCAATTGATCAACAGGATGCTGCATTTCCCTGACCTGTGACGCCAACTGAGCTTCGAAGTGATTCTTTCTCCTGATGCCTTCCCCCACCTCCCTCCGTCCCATCCTGAATTCTTCCTTTCTTGATAGTATTCCTGCCCTATTCCCTACCCATCCCCGACACACAGCGTCACGTTTTACGTACTGCCACTTTTGCGCCCACGGGCGCCAGTTGTTGTTTCTCTATAATAAAAATTAACCTTTGATGATTATGCTTCTACTGTTGAACACTAATGCCCTCCTTCGCTTTTGCTGCCTTGCCTCCGGGATGTTAGGCTAAACAGCTGTGTGTTCTGATTCCAAATAAAGGTTTTCAAAAATTTACAAAAAAAAAAATAAATTGGAAAAAGGTCAGCAGCTGAAGGATTTAATTCATTTGTATGTTAATTTATCGCTTCTGTATGACTTCTTGTTGGTTAGATCCTGAACCACCAGTGTTTAATCACTGGCAACTGAAATTGCTATCTATATACCAATTAGAAATGGCGGTTTATAGACTTAAAGGGCAAAAAAAGAAAATATTCGGGCAAAATCAGTTTCTGTACTGTTTTTTTCCCATATATGATTATTTTTTGGTATTATTTATGGTACTGTATGCTTTAGCTGGGTATTTTGACATATATGGTTTCCAGTTTTTGTTCTTTGTATTCTGTCCAATATACAACTGATTGCTGAAATAAAATCAATTAAAAAAAAAGTGGACTTAGTTCTCGCACAACATTCTCAGAACATCTGAAAGGTGACCCCATCTGGGGTCCACCAGCAGTATCCGGTTCCCTGATGTCGGCCACAAGAAGCATAGCCAGTTTTCTTGAAGGCTCCTTCCTGGATTGGTACCTGTTATTTTGCCATGAAGGGAAAATGTTCAACACTGTTGACATCCTTAACCCCTTCAGCGCGGCGCGAATTTTCGCGCTGTGCTGAAGGTTCTAATGAGACTACCGGCTCATGACGGAACGGTTCCGTCATGAGCACAGCTCAACCGACGCTCATGACGGAACCGTTCCATCATGGGCATGGAAGGGGTTAAGAGAGGAGTATGGTTCTGGGGAAAGGTAACTTCTAATCCTACTCAACAGCCTCCTGACCAAAGTCTGTTTGCCCACCAGTGCCCTGTCATTGGGGATGTTCCCTGCTGAAATTGCAAAATGAGAGGTGTTTGCTGACCTGTAAACTAGTCTGGTTTCAGCAAAGGATGATTCATTTAAGAAATGGACAACTTCAGACAACATGGACATTTCATTGAAGGCACCAACCCAACCATGCCGACCTGTAACTTTTGGAAGTGTTTTCAGCCCATGTCTTGATGATAGTTAAGCATGTTCTAAGAGACCAAGGACGTTATATTATTCCCTGTCATTATCTATACAATAAGTGATGGAGACTGCCCTCTTCCACTGCAGAGTGAGCCTCCCTGTTGGCTGTAGCAAAATCTCTCGAAATAGGGCTAGACTGATTCAAAATCTCAAGAAAGTTCTATCCGTACTAGATGCCACACTTGAGATCTTAATTATGTTGTGTTTCAAAAGAATATAATCTGCTTGTTGCCGTCTTGCCTAATGCTGAGACCCTTAAGATCATTGGGAGCAGAATAAAATCCATATCCAGACTTTTTGCTTCAGTCCTGGTGAAAAGCACCCATTGCTGTTTCTCCCAGGCCCAGCCTCCAACTAAACTACCTTTCAACTTGGTGATCCATAGAGAGGCAAAAGGGTATACTGAGAAGGGACCCCATCTGTTCTTGAGTGCTTTGTAATACTCATGCCTATTGTTTCCATAGTCTCATATCCTGCAAGTGTCTGGAGAGTCAATCTACTTCTTAGTTTGATCTGCTGGAAAGCTGTTCCTCAGTCGTTGATAACTTGTTTCTAGACAAAAATGCCAGAAACTTTTGGCCAGATCTCCCAAGGCTTTTGTTCATGTTCCCATGTCTTCCAGATGGTGATGTATCTCACTGCTTAAAGATTGTCCATGTTCAGCATGACACAACATGGTGCTCTATCTTTGGCCAGCACTGAAGTGCGTAGGAACCAGCCAGGAATTTAGGGCAGTTGATGTGTAGTTTTAGTATGTGATCTTACCATTTTTCACCGCTAGATGGCACCCCACATCTGTCCCTTTATTTACTTCTGCTGGCTTCTGATTTGATGATTAAATCAGTATTGGCACCAAAGATTGTCCTTCCATTCCATGCCTCCATGTATGCTTATCACCATCGTATTTCATCCTTGGGTTCTCAAACTGGGTAACCAACTCTTTAAATTTGAAGCTGTTTTGAAGATGATGGGGTTTCAACTTCTGCAATGGTCGGAAGGGCAACGGATCATTGGGTAAGATCACTTGTAAGGATGACTACGGTAGACCCACCAGGCAGGCAATCTGACAATGGTTTTGGTCAGGTTTTGTTTAGTTCCTGTCTGATTTTGGCTACCTTTTTCGTTGTCAGGATGAGGTTGGTCTCCTTGGACTCTGACGAATCTGAGGAGCATAATATTCTGAGTAGGGGTAACGAGGGACTTTGCTGTGTTGATGGATTCCTGACCTAACAGGTGTATTGTTGTCTGAAGGTTCCTTGTGGGATTGATTGGGCATTGATCCATAATCAGTATGTCATCCATGTACAGAGCAATGTGCATCCCTCTGGATCTGAGATGCTCCAGCGCCGGCTTTAGGACCTTAATAAAACCCCAAGATCCCTCAGACAGCCTGAATTGGAGAGCCTTTTATTTGTTGATCGGATCTTTCCAAATAAATTTCAGGAACCTGTGATGGAGGGAAAATATCTCAATGGTTAGTTTAACCTGACCATCCAGTCGCGTTGTCACAGGATAACCCTCGAAAGATATATGCCATCCATTTTATAATGCCATTCACTTAATTGTCTGAGATTTGACTGGCTATTGACCACTGTCCCTTTGTTTTTAACCCAGAAAAGGTTGCTGACAAACCCCTTTTTAGGTCAAAGGCCTAAAAGGCTGCGCTTGCGCAGTCTTAGGCCGGAGATTTAATGAGTCTGAGTAGCGGCGAAGGTCCCGCCTCCGTGCCCCATCTCTCCTTCATTGGCTGGCTTCCTAAACGGAGGCCAGCCATTGGAGGAGAGATGCGTCACTCCAAACAAGCTCCGTCCTTTTCGGATTTGGGGGCGTAATTTTTGATGTTCTTTAGACAGTGACGTTGTCCGTCACTCAGAACATCAAAACCACGCCCCCAAATCCAAAAAAATCTCGGAGCTTGTGTCCGCCATTTTCGATCCTTCGCAGTGAAGGTAAGATCGTGGCTGTTTCCCTCCGTGCCTTCTTCCCCCTGTCTGTTTCCCGCCCCCCTCCCGCTCTCCGTGTATTTTCGCTGTCCGTGTGTGTGTTTCCCGCCCCCTGTTTGTTTCCCGCCCCCCTCCCGCTCTCCGTGTATTTTTGCTGTCCGTGTGTGTGTTTCCCGCCCCCCTCCCGCTCGTGTGTGCATTTCAGAGCAGATACCCGCATCATGGTAGGAGTTATGATAATGCTTGTTTATTTCTCGTCTGCCGGTGAGGATCGTCATGGTCTCGTTCCCCATTTTCAATGAGCTTTTGTTAGGATTTCTAGCCCCTTCCCTACAGCGCCCTCCTCTGCACGTCAGCCTGTTTCGAGCATCCACCCGCCTTTCAGCCAGACACACTTCCGTTTTCCTCCAGACCAGGGTAAGAGCGTCTGCGTGCAAAGATGTTCGGAGTCGCCCGCAAAAATTAAACTGTGATGTCCGACCTATCCCTGGAGGCTCCTGTTGCTAGGCAGGTCTTACACTCCCGGTCCCGGGAGGGTGGAGAGGGTAAAATTACGGGTCAGTCTGCATAACGAGTGGGGATTATGGGTGCGGCCAGAGTGTGAGAGTTCAGTGGGGCTCCGTGAAGGTAATGTGTCTGAGGGCAAGAAAGGGCGAGGATACAGCGCCGAGTGAGGGAGAGCGCAGCTTCGAGGAGCGCAATGTGACCGAATTAAAGCGTTGAGGGGGGCAGCGGGCATCAAGCGGGGGTGAGGGGAAATGTGAGGGTAAACAACAGGATCACAGGGAGAGAAGGGAGCGCGGCCACCCTACCTCACTGGCATATCCGCACCCCCATGACTCCTCAAAGCACCACTGTCCCGTCCGAACCCCCCCCACACCCCTCCTCATCGGGCCCGCACGGCCTTACCTCTTCTCACTCTCTAATGTCACTGCCCCCCCCCACCCCTCCCTTCACCTCACCCCGCCTCGACAACCCACGCTGTACCATAAGGCTTTCTATCACCTCCGTCGCCTCTTTAAACCACCCCTCAGCTGTACCCTAACCCCTATTAGCGCGGCCACCCCTCCTCACCTCACTGGCATATCCGCACCCCCGTGACCCCTCAAAGCACCACTGTCCCGTCCGAGCAGGGTAAGAGCGGCTGGGTGCAAAGATGTTCGGAGTCGCCCGCAAAAATTAAACTGATGTCCGACCTATCCCTGGAGGCTCCTGTTGCTAGGCCGGTCTTACACTCCCGGGAGGGTGGAGAGGGTAAAATTACGGGTCAGTCTGCATAACGAGTGGGGATTATGGGTGCGGCCAGAGTGTGAGAGTTCAGTGGGGCTCCGTGTTGGTAATGCGTCTGAGGGCAAGAAAGGGCGAGGGTACAGCGCCGAGTGAGGGAGAGCACAGCTTCGAGGAGCGCAATGTGACCGAATTAAAGCGTTGAGGGGGGCAGCGGGCATCAAGCGGGGGTGAAGGGAAATGTGAGGGTATACAACAGGATCACAGGGAGAGAGGGGAGAGAAGGGAGCGCGGCCACCCTACCTCACTGGCATATCCGCACCCCCATGACCCCTTAAAGCACAACTGTCCCGTCCGAACCCCCCCCCCCCCCCCCCTCCCCCACACCACACCCCTCCTCACCGGGCCCGCACGGCCTTACCTCTTCTCACTCTCTAATGTCACTGCCCCCCCTCCCTCCACCTCACCCCCTCCTCACCTCACCCCGCCTCGACAACCCACGCTGTACCGTAAGGCTTTCTATCACCCCCGTCGCCTCTTTATACCACCCCTCAGCTGTACCCCACCCCCTAAGCCCCACTAGCGCGGCCACCCCTCCTCACTGGCATATTCGCACCCCCGTGACCCCAAAAGCACCACTGTCCTATTTGACTTTATGTGAGTATCTTGGAGCCCTCGCAGCGACCAGGCCCTCCTGGGCCTACGTTGGGCCCCCATGGCCTGGCGCGTCCGGACAGTGCAGTGCGTCTGTGTCTGGAGCGGGCTGGAGTCTGCGGACATGAGTGGGCTGGGCAGCGACTGCGAGGCCACTAAGCGCTCTCCAGCGAGACCGTTAGATAGGACCGGATCTTCCAGTGTTCGGTGAAAGGAGTTGTGTGACTCTTTCAGATGACTTACACTTTTGTGTGTGTGTGTGTGTGCGTGCGTGCGTGTGAGGAGGGCATGTGTTTCTTCACGGCCGCGATGACCATGTGGTACCGTGTGGTTATAGCTACTCTAGGCCAGGCTGTCTCTAATATTGAAACGGACAGTGTGAGATTTACTCGGGAAGGTGGACAGTGTGTCAGATACTTAGGCTGGAGTGCAGTGTGTCAGTTACCCGGGAGCGAGGGAAAGTGTCCGTTTCCGGGTGAAAGGGACGGTGTGTCAGTTACCGGGTGGGACAGTGTATCGGTTATCCGGAGGGAGGGACAGTGCGTGAGTGACCTGGGATTCAGGGACAGCGTGCCTGATACGGGGGTGTGCTATGGGCGGTCGGTGGGGTGCGCCCGGTACCTGGGAGAAGAGAAGGAAGGCGGGCAGTGTTTGCGTTATATCACGGTGGGCACTGTGTGCCTGCTGTTTGGGGAGGACAGTTTGTGTGTCACAAGGAGGTGACTGCGCGGTGTGTCTGTTACCTTGGAGGGAGGGACAGTGTGTGTCAGTTACCGGGAGGGAGAGACAGTGTCAGGTACCGGGTCGGAGGGACAGTGTGTCAGTAGCTGGGAGTGAGGGACAGTGTCAGTTACGGGGTGGAAGGGACAGTGTGTCAGTTACCAGGAGGGAGCGACAGTGTGTGAGTGACCTGGGATTCAGGGACAGCGTGCCTGATAGGGGGTGTGCTATGAGCTGGGCGGGAAGAGAGGGAATATGGGCAGTGTTTGTTATATCATGGGAGTGAGGGACTGTGTGCCTGCTGTTTGGAGAGGGCAGTTTGTATGTCACGTGTAGGGGGCTGCGCAGTGTGTCTGTTACTTGGGAGGGAGGCGGGAGGGACAGTTTGCCAGTTACTTAGCGGGGCCTGGACAGTATCTGGGAAGGAGGGTCTGTGCGCCTAGTGGGGAGGGAGGGTTTTTGTCGGTTCTAAGGAGGGCCTGGACATTGTATCTGTAATAGGGGGTGGGGGGCGCGGGACGCGGGAAGTTCTGCAGTGTGTGTAATATGGCGGAGAGGACCCGCTGCCCGGTGAAAGCAGTGTAGCTGGTACAAGGGTTAGCAATGTGTCTGTTATTGCTAGGAGGTAGTGTGTTAGTAGTACAGGGCTGTCCAGCGTAGGCGCAAGAGGGCTTGATCTACGCCTGATAACCACGGACTATAGACATTGTTGCATTTACCATAGACTATAGTTATTTGACTTTATGTGAGTATCTTGGAGCCCTCGCAGCGACCAGGCCCTCCTGGGCCTACGTTGGGCCCCCATGGCCTGGCGCGTCCGGACAGTGCAGTGCGTCTGTGTCTGGAGCGGGCTGGAGTCTGCGGACATCACATATGCAAAAAAAAAGCTAATGCCAATAGAAATGACAATGCCATTTATTTAGGGATACAAAAAAGATAAAAAATGAGCAATACCAATAGCTCTACCTATAATATTGCCGAGACCATTGCATTGTAAATGCTTGTTGTGAAGTGTTGTCTAGTTTATTGTGTTCTTCCTCTGAAGTTCCCCCACCTCATTGTTTGAGGTGTATGCCCTGTAAAGCAAAGCAAAAAGGATGATGAAGCTTTTTTTTCGTGTGGACCCATGATACTCTGTTATAACCTCTAACTGATTGTAAGGACCCAAGCATCTGATGCAGGGTATTACCAATTGTGTATGAACCCTTCTAGTCCTTCTTACAGTGGAGAAGAAGGGGTAATACTCTTGTTAAGACTGCCTTTTGAGTAGTTTCCACGGAAACCTCCTCTTGATGTGCATCTCAATGAAAAGAAGCGTCAAACAGAATGGGGCTTCCCATTGTCCTTGCTTAAAACATTATCCTCCTATAGGGGACGTGATTGGAAGCGATTGACCAAGCACCCTATACCATTATCGACTCCAAAGAAAAACCTAGGAGTGAATATACCTTTTCATAATGACTTTGGCCTTTGTGAAAGTTGTCAGAAATGTACCTCACTCTTTGATAAATGGATCCCCAAAGTGTCTCTCCCCCCGCAACAGGTCGACCTTCAGATTTTGCATGGTTGCTAGTTTGGTGTCTACCTTTATTAACACAGACCTCCGACTTTCAGTAGAAAGTGTGCCGTTGGTGTTTGGCAGGAAAATTACTGCCCTTTGTACCCATCCATAAAGTATATCCGGGGAAATGAAAAGGCCAGATTCTTCAGCTTATTTGGCCTTGTCCTAAATCTTATTTAAAATGTCCAGCCAGATCGAGAAATTCATCCTGGCAAGACTGCCATGACTGAGCAATGCCCCTCTTAGGGTCCTGCACACATTTTGACTGGGCTTGGTCATTTTTGATCAGTTTCTTGTGTGTATACTACCTTCCCCCTTCAGAGTGAGGTGAGAACATTCTGCCCTCAGGCAGTTATGAACATCCTTGTCAAGACGCTTCCTTAGGCAACTTACTACATTATTGACCCACTTTACCTGCTGGTGCCCACTTGGAGAAGCATGGACCCAGTAGGTCATCTGTATCCAATATATTCAAACTGAACGTGATTTCTTATGTACTTTTTTCTTTCCAGTTGGAACGGGGTCCAGTGGGGGCACTATGCACAGAGGGTACATTCTCATCCGAATCTCCTAGGGAGTCAAACCTGTCTAAAGTTGGAGGTGGTTTCATGAATGGTGGTGAGGGTCCCGAGGACTGGCCTTCTGGGTCTGGAGGCGAACACATTATGGAAAATAAATTGTTTTTTTAGCTGTTCAGAGACATCTGTATCCAGGCCCTGTTCATGTTTCCTCCTTTACTCGACCAACCTCTGTATGGTCCCTGAGTTTCTTGGATCCACAAGGGTCTCAAAAGATCTTCCCTCCTAAGTCATGGCTCATGGCAGTCCTTTGTGAGCTTCAAAGCTTTTCTCTGAAGGGAAGTCTTCAAAGATGGCTATTTATATAGTATACCAAATATAGGGGTACACCATGCACATAGTGTAGGCGACCCTTATTGATTTGCAGGGGCGTACTTAAATAATCCCAAGTGCTCTTCTAGTGGGAGGTTGAGCAAGCAGCTTAGGCTTATCGGAGGGGAGTGTTAATCATTTGTTGTGCACACAGCCAATAAATGAAACCCATTCAAAAAGAAATCTGGGACAAATTTAGAAAAATAACATATTTCTATATACTTTTAGACACCAAGATCATATGGATCAGGTAAGTACTTTCGGAAATAGGATTCTTACAGTACAACTTTAACCTGCTCAAATAATGGTTTTGAGGTCTGAGCATCGAACACGAAAATTGTTATCCTATGGGAGAAACATACACTGCATTGAAATGTTTGCAAATGGGTTTCAGGGATCATCTCCAGGGCTTAGGGGCCAAGGTCCAAGAAACCACCAGCAGTTCAGTTTTACTGCGCTAGTGAGTCCGTCTGCAGTGGTGCTGGTCGCCTTGGTAGTCTTGATTGCTACCCAGTAAAGTCAACTGAGAAGTACCTGCAAAAAGAAAAGCTGCAAGTGGGGACTGGGGCCCATTGCGGCAGAACCCAAAGAGGGGCTTGGCTCTTGATGGTGTCTGAAGCATGAAGACAGCTGTTTTATGTGGATCTGTGCTGGGGGGCTCCGGTGCACCAATGCTTTGTCCAGTGGGTTTCTCAAGTTGGAGGCTCTCACTTGGTTTTGGTGACCTGGAAAGGGGGGGGGAGGACTTGGTTTTGGTGACCTGGAAAGGGGGAGGGAGACTGCAGGGACACTGTGTTGGCCTTGATGATCCTGACGTCCCTCGTTAATAGGTCGGTGTCTGTTGGTGGTCCTACTCACTAAAGGGACAGAGTGCAGGAAATAGACACTTCTGTCAAAAATAAGATCCCTTTGGGCTCCTTAAGGCATACCACCATACATATCTAACATACACTCACAACCATATCGCCAATGTTGAATGGAAACCAAAAATGCAGTATAAATGCTATAGTATATTTTTATTAAGACCTTTATCGGTTCAAAATTTATACAGAAAGTTAAAAAACACATGCATCATCCAAACACATAAGATTAAAATTCATATCTAGACATCTGGGGGAATTTAAACAAGCAATAAAAACATCAACAACCTGATGAGTCTGGTAAGCACCCCAAAATTAATAAAACACTGAAATTGATGACCCTGGTTAAATGCTTAATAGCGTTCTTTCCTCCTCATTGAACCCAATAGAATTTGGAAGCGTTCCGCACACAAATCGGCACGTTTCGGTGGTATAGTGTGATAGACCACCTTCTTCAGGCTTAAACATAGAGTGCAGTCTCTCCCAACATATTCATCGAGGAAATTGTCAAAGTACGGGGATATATATCGTCCCCTATGGCGGCTTCCTTCTCAGGTAGGCCTCTCCATACAGAATACAAGTAGGGTGCGGATAAGTCTTCCCTTGTTATCCTCTGCTTTCGCTGATTTTGTCAAGGTAGATCAATCATATGTACAAACAGCGGACAGAATTCTCAACACTTGTCCTTGCTTAAAACCTCTGTCAAGGCGTGGCAACTGGAACTATGGCATTGAAAATGACAGTCAGTCTTTCGAGTGTCCACTTCAGGTGGCCTACCTTAGGGGGTGCTTAGCCTGATCGGGTGACATGCCTACTGAATAGCTAATTTTCTCACATACTCTGGTGCCAAATGGGCCACTGGTCAAGGGCTGGCATTCTCCAGGTCTGGAGGAAGCCAGAGTCGGATATCAAAGGCGGCAGAGGCTTTAAAGCCTCTGGCCTGGGTAGGCGAATTCACTAGGCAGCCGGC
The DNA here is from genome assembly GCF_964263255.1 of Lissotriton vulgaris. Classification (NCBI taxonomy): domain Eukaryota; kingdom Metazoa; phylum Chordata; class Amphibia; order Caudata; family Salamandridae; genus Lissotriton; species Lissotriton vulgaris. Next base: position 253,191 of record NW_028245577.1, on the reverse strand, counting down.
TGGAGGTGTGATCACCTTCCTCCGGAGCTGCATTTTTCTGACCTCTGAGAGCATTGGCTCTCCCGAGCAGGGAGTCAAACTCGTGTGTATTGGCAGGCAGGAAGAGTTCAGTCACCCAACACACTAAAAGACTAGTAGGATATAGGGGAACCTCTAAGGTGTACTCTGGGTGCATTTCATAATAAGTCTAGTACTGGCATCCGTACAGATTTATTAAGACTAAGTTTTGATACAAAGCACCATTATTTTTAGTGAATTAATTCTGTAGCTTGTTTACTTTTAATGACAAGTGGCCAGTAGCTATGCTTAAGATGGCTTCCTGATCACTTGCAATGTTGTGGCAATGGAACAAGATGTCACAGGAGCATATCTGCTCATGCAGATATGTCCTCACATATAATTTGGGCTCACTGTTTGTTGTATGTTTTTTTAACATTTCCGTCTATTTATCCATATTAAAATTTGCATAATTTTACCTGTACTCATCCTCCTTTTATTTTGTCGCAAGCTAAAAAAGACGCTACCGCTTGTATTTTTTCGCCACTTATTTAAACAGGCAATGCACGCTTTGCTGTTATAGGTTTAGATAGACTTATGTAGATGGGTAAATGGGTCACTGCTTTTAACAAAGATCATTTTATTACTTGCAGTTAATACATTGCAATTCTTCTGATACAGTAGTGAGCTATGAAGGATCTTGTAACCCGCCCTGTTTTATGTAACATCCTACACATTGATTTAAATTTATTGCCAATGTGTGATGTAAAGCGCTCTGACATCCTGCATTGGGATGAGTAGCACTATAAAACATAATAGTGGTATTTACATTTTTTGTGTTAATACTGGGACAGACCAAGATATCGAACATTCCTACAGTGCATTAATCTCTTGGACCCAGGGACTGAACAAACTCAAAAGCATGCCTCTCTAGTACCTGTGAAGTGATAAGCTGTGTGCATTTTTTCCCTCCATTGCTTTTCAGTGAGTACACCGACGCCCCCCCCGCACTTGGACAGGCTCGTCTTCTAGCAGACAGCAACAAAGTTAAACATATTTAAATGGAATAAACTCTGCATTTGCACGTGCAGACAAGCTACCCTTGCATCAATGAATCCAGACAACTCCATGCTCAATATCCGGTTCACCAAGTTCATGACAAGAGCAGCAAGACGATTTATAATCAGAGAGAGCCAGCAAGTAAACAATGGTCAACAATAAAAAGGAGGACCAACCCCTCTGTTCCATCAATTAGCAGTTGACCATGGCCTTTACACAGACAATCTCTTGGCTTCTTGTGTGTCCCAAGTCCATTAAACCATCATATGTAGGGTCTCCACCATATTAATGGACACGCGCCCCCAGTAGTATCAACCATTTATTCTCAATGACTATGGTTTTGTTCTGTGACCTTAGCAGATGTTAAACCATAAGGGACAACAACGGCCCCCAACTGTTTTTCTAAGTACTCATCATGAAGTTGTACAACTTAGACCAAGTTCATTTTTTTTTACTAACAAAAAAAGATTGCTAGGTCCTTTTTAATTATTTATAGATTAACTTTATTTTTTAATTCACTGTGATGATACAAACGGACTAAAACGGACATTCATAGGAGGATTCTTAAAGGAAAAATAATTTTTTGAGATTAGACACGTTTTTTTAGGTCGAGCAGACCTACTCTCAATGCGTGAGCATTGAGAGTGTCTGCTTCAGACCTTTTGTGGCCCGTATTTAGGAATGTGGACAGCTACCAGACGCGTGCTTTGACGAGGTCAGATTTCACCTCGGGAGCGAGCGTCTGGTAGCTGCGCATGCGCGAATGAAATCCCTTGCTCTCACACACACACAGGCAGCCCCCACCCCTCTGCATGCACGCACACACACACAGGCGCGCGCATGCACACGCAGGCATACGACACACATACAGGCCCACATACAGGCACACTATCCCCTACCTCGCATTCTCTCTCAATCACACAGTCACGCATGCGCGCACACATTCCCACACGCACACGCGCGCACACACTCCCCCTCCCCCACCCCTCCCAGGCATACACACAGGCACGCACGCACTTCACTTCAGCCCTGGGCCCCACTCACCGACAGCGCTCTTCCGGCGGGCTCCTCTCGCGCTCTCGTCTCCTCTTCACAATCGGGGCTCCCTCAGGTCCGAGGAGCCCCGCAACAGGCGCGACACTCCTCCTTCTCCCCCTCCTGGGGACACGGGCTGATTCGGACCGGCAGGGCGCTCCATGCGCCAGCAGCTCGCGGACCTCGGGAGGCGGGACTTCCGGTCGGCCGCGACCGGATTGGCCGGCCGGCTAAGAGCTTCCGGGTCGCCGCGGGCCGCCTCCTCCCACCCAAAGCGGCCCGTAACCATCGATTTCCTCTCGTTTAAAGATTGCGGTGGGTTGACCATGAATTCAGAATCCTTTTCGGAACAGGGAACAGAGGATACCGAATTTTCACGGTATGCTATATTTGGCTGAATTCGAGAATGCTTGGTTTACCACTTAAAGTTACGAGGCAAATGCGATAATTACTGCTACAAGCCATGGTGTATTATTGCCTGGATTTGACAAGGCTAACTATTAATTTGAGGTTATGCCTGCTAATTGTGTGATGATGTGGCCTAAAAGGGACGATTGCTTCAGGTTATGCCTCATAACTGTGTAAGAATGCGGCGAGAAACTGACTTAGACCATTGTCACAACGGCCGATATAGTGTATTGCTTTACAATTGGCGAAGGCGAGATTCCCCCTAGTGTGTGGTTCGCCGATTTCCTTGTCAACATGTCCATGGCGCTACGGTTAACTCAAATTCCCCTTGATTGAATGTCTTTAAATATGAGGGACACACTATGTGTGATGGAATTTTGCTCCCCTCTACCCTCCCCCTTTTGTAGTTGTTTAAGCCGATTTGGTTGTAATGATTTTGCTAACCCGGATGCAGGAAGTATGACAAGGACAGAGGGGGCTCTGTGTGTCCTCAGTCCACCATCTCGGCACTGGCACTGCACCTCGCAGCCTTCCTCTCTTCGGCACAGCGCCTCGCAGCCCTCCTCGCTCGGCACAGCGCCTCGCAGCCCTCCTCGGCACAGCGCCTCGCAGTACTCTCCTTTGCAGCACAGCACCTCGCAGCTCTTGTCCGGCTGCCATCAGGACTCTGCAGTGTTTCACGCGCTGCACGTGCTGCGGTGCTCGGCACATTTCAGAGTGGCTGGGGCGTGGGGATTGGATAAAAGGTGTGCTCAGCTGTAGACATTAACAGCCCATAAAGGCCTTTTATTAGCCCTCCTGCCCTGCCTTCCTCAAACACCCCATCCTCGGTTCAGAGGAGGCGTTCATTGCTGGGTTACTGACACCCCTCCTCGCCCCTTCTTGCCCCCTCCCCCACCCAGCAGACGGCACCGTGAGCCCCCGGTGGGGCTGAGTGGGGATTATCTGGGCAGGGGGTGGGGTGTCCAGGTACCACGTGCAAGACCACCTGGCAGAGGCGCCCCCCTCGCCCCCAGCAGGCAGGGGGGCAGTGTGTGGGGGGGGGAGCAGTGTGAATACCTTGGAACCTCTGCGAGGGTGACTCCCCCGTCCAGACACCCGAGGCGCTACCCGTGGCACGCCTTTCATCTTGTCTGACGTGGGCTCTCAGCTCAGGCTTTTGGCACCGGGAGGGCAATTTGGGGGGGTGGGGCACTGTAGGGGAACAGTGTGAATACTTTGGAACCTCTGCGAGGGCGCCTCCCCTCTCCAGATACCCGAGGCGCTACCCGTGGCACGCCTTTCATCTTGCCTGACGTGGGCTCTTTTGGCACAGGGAGGCAGCAGCGCCACAGAGAAGCCAATAAATAAATAAACATCCATCGGTTGTGTCAAAAATACCAAAACTCCAAAAGCAAAACACTTGAGTGCACGCCTTCAGCAAGCACGGGACCCGTCATGCCAGCTGTGCTCAGGGGCTGTACGGGCCGCCTACGTCATTAGTTACAGTGTGTGCGTGCCACAAGCTACCGTCACCAACCCCAGCAGTGCGCATGTTATCGACCGCAGAATGATGAAAGTCTGAGCGGACATAGCATTCAGCAGGCAGGAAACAGACCTCAGCAGCAGGCACTAAACCCCTTGAGCTGAGATGAGCGCAGCCTTGTGATGGCAGAGGAGACTCCGAAGCTGCGCTTACCACGTGTGTCTCTCGAGGTCCCAAGGCTCCACATTTCACGTGTGTCTCTCGAGGGCCCGGGGTCCGCATTTCATTTGTCTCACTAGGCCGCACATTCCACTGTTCACAAAACCAGGCCTTTTAAGAATGTTGCTGGCCTCGGGGTACACACTTCCTCGCCTCCAGTCACGATTAACAGTTGAGCTACCAAAACCCAAGCACTTCAAAAACGTGTTCTTTGAGTAAACACTTGGAATGACCCTGTTGTGGCCTCGAGGCACTTTACTGAGCCACTAAGGCCACGGATTAAAGAGCGGGCTCAGGAGACGGGGCCCCTCTCACCTCTCTCCTCTCTCACCACTCTCCCCTCTCTCACCACTCTCCCCTCTCACACCACTCTCCCCTCTCACACCACTCTCTCCTCTCACACCACTCTCTCCCCTCTCACATCACTCTCTCCCCTCTCACACCACTCTCTCCCCTCTCACACCACTCTCTCCCCTCTCACACCACTCTCTCCCCTCTCACACCACTCTCTCCCCTCTCACACCACTCTCTCCCCTCTCACACCACTCTCTCCCCTCTCACACCACTCTCTCCCCTCTCACACCACTCTCTCCCCTCTCACACCACTCTCTCCCCTCTCACACCACTCTCTCCCCTCTCACACCACTCTCCGCTCTCACCACTCTCCCCTCTCACCACTCTCTTCTGTCCCCTCCCTCCTCTCTCCCCACTCTCCCGACTCTCACCACTCGCCACTCGCCACTCTCTCCACTCTCCCCTCTCACCACTCTCACCACACTTCCCCCCTCTCACCACTCTACCCTCTACAACTATTAGCATTGTAAATGACAAAGCTATTAATTTAGCTATTTTCAAACCAAACGCATAAATAAAAAATTTGTCATTTACAATACCGATAGCTCAAACTTTCCTAATGCGAGACCTATTGCATTGCAAATGCTTGTTGTACTATGTGTAAATACTTTAGTAATACTGATACGCGTTTTTATTATCACTGATGCATGTTTACCATTGTAATGATTTTTATTAATAAACAATAAAGTTTCTATTCTATTCTAAGCATATTTATTGGCATTTTTCTCTTACTATTTATAAATGCAGACCGAAAAAAATAAGGGAGCCTTAAATGTAATGCACTATGCCCTAGGGCTCTAAGGCCTGCTGTAGGGATGGCTTGCGTATAGTATATGTAGTGTGCATGGGCATAGCACACATAGAATGTGCCATGTCATGTTTTTCAATATAGCTTGACTAATTTCACGCATCCTGCAATGGCAAGTGCTGGTTTTGTGTGGGTCTCTTTGGAAGGCACAAGACATGGTGCAGCCCAGAGGGGACCCTCTTTAGTGCCCAGGGTACCAGAGGTACCATTTACTAGAGACTGACAGGGGCCCTAAAGTCCTTGCCCATTGGGTTATAGTTAGACATTTACCTTGTTTTAAGTGAAACAGCTCGGACACTGGGAGCCTGGTTAACAGGGAACTAGTGCACTTTTAGTCAAAGTATGAGTACTAGTGCAAAAAGTGGGGGTGACCATGTCAAAAATGGCACTTTTCTACAGGCGACTGCCGAGGTAACTGCCCCTCTGTACAGAGGCATCATCTGCTTCAGAAAAATCATTCTATCATGGGAGACCGTAGAGAGCGTCACCTTCCCAGAAAAAGGTTTAGGTGCGCTGGGGGACTTGCAGTCTTGAACATGCCGATTACTATGCCACCTGTTTCCCATGCCCCCTTCTGGTCGTAGGACTGAACCACGAGCACACTGATCATATTTTAATACTAGCTGTTTAAGGAGCACGCGGAGTGCTCAGACTGTACCTGAAACATAGGAAAACAACTTGTTAGTGCGGCTACAATAGATCAGCAATAAAGCTATATCGCTTACTACAAACACAATTGCAGAGAGACCTGAAAGAGACTAATCTGCTGTGCTGCTGGAGCAGTGAAAAAAGAGGGGCGCTAGGGAGTGACCTACTCGGTTGTACTATATTTGGGCAATAAGATGTTTTTGACGTAGGATTTCTGGAGGAAGTACATTTTTTTTTTACTGTTGATGTAGTTTTACTTGGTTGTTTGAGAAGGAATGCGTCTAATCTTAATCCTAGTCTCTGGTCGTCACACAGAATCCAGTGAAATTGGCCATCACGGAGAATTGTGAATACACATAAATAGGTTTGCCTTCGATTGTTTACACTTTACTCTGTGAGGTTGGCATGCTGGAATTCTACCTCCAGTGTTGCAGGATTTCTTTGCCATTTAAATAAGAGTTGCCAGTTTACTTCAGCTTTAATAAATGTGACCCATTATGAGCAAACTAATTTGAATTGTTTGGCAAGCTCGAAGTGTTCAATTAAAATGTCTGTTTTTTTGTATCGTAAGCCTGTATTTTAATTTTTTCTTGAATTATTTTTTTTACATATTTTTCTGCTGCATTCAATTATGCTATTTATTGTCCTTCATGCACCTCCTCCATTTATGTACATCTAACTTTTCTTTCTTTAGTTAAAGTTAAACATTCTTGGTTTTCATATATTGTTCATCACCCATTCTTATTACCAGCCAGTGTGCTTTTTGTTCTTGGGGAACTACTCTAAGAGAGCAAGAGAATATGCAGCTTGTGCTGAAACAGCAAGAATGTTCTATACTAGGAGTGTCAGATGCTGAAAATACAATTAAGGGCACAGTCCTTTTGTAGGTGCAATGGAACCAGTTTTAAATGGGTTTCAGCCTTTAGTCTGGAAAATTTCAGAAATTCTGCTGGAGAGACTTATTCCATCCACATGCAAGTACAAATTAAGCTGAAAGTTAGTGTACAGCATTGGGTTTATTTGTGTTTAAAAAGATCATTGGATTTTTTCTAGTGTAAAAGATGCTCATTTTTATTTTAGTTGCCCATAAATGCAAATATTTTGCTATCTTTTTTTCATGCCTCCGTTAATAAATTCTTGCTACCTTGTCTGAGGTGGAAGGTAGTGTGACTTTGCCAACTAACAACTTGCAATTTTAGAAGTTATCAATATGATTGAAGCTTTCAAAATTTTTTTTTTCACAGAATACTGCCTTTCTATATGGCCTTGGTTTGGTCTACTTCCATTACAATGCATTTCAGTGGTAAGTTTGCCCAAGAACTTAGTTAATTTGTTTAGTATTAATATTTCTTATCCTTGTCAATTTGCTTAACAAACTGATTGCATGCATATTGAATACAGTACAGTTTTCTATTTAACAATCTCAAAGAAAATGTAAAGTGCTATAGAACAGTTTTCTTTTGTTGCGTTAACTGAGTCTCTGGCTCAGCTCTACAAGGTTTGCTTTCCCACCCACTGGTGACATGAGTGAACTTAGTTGAATGCACCAAATTTGAATGTGAGAGATAGGTTTTTGTAGCCCCGCAGAACTTCATCCAATGCATAGTTGAAATGGCATTAATGTTTGTGTTACTAACAGCCCCTAAACACTGATCCAGGCACTCAGTAGTGATCAGAAACAAACCTTGAATTGGAAAACCGTAATACAGTATAATTTACATATCTTAAATTTACTAGAAGACGTGGAAGGTAACAATTGCAGGTTAATTTGCTACCTGGCCTCCTACTTCTAAAGTTTCCTGAGAAATCTGAAATTGGTAAAGATCACAGGATTCCCTCTCATCGTAATTCACACAAATGATTTTTAAAGTTTTACGCCATCATCACTTAGAAGCTCCTTCTTTAATGGTAAATGGCAATAAAATCTTCCTACATCAGGACTTCGAAAAGGAAACTGTTAAAATTTGCAAAGACTTTTCTGATCACCGACCACGATTGCGAAGTCTGGGCTTCAAATATGATCGTTTTGACCCTTAGATTATACAAATTTGGAAAGACTGGTTCGAGGCATATGAGGTGTAGATTATATACTTTGCATAGATCCCCATCTGGTGTTGGGCTCGGATGTTTGCAGTTTGTGTTTGAAGAAGTCTTTGTAGTCATGAGATGGGTGACTCCTTTTTACGATGATCATATGCATGGGCACAGACTCCATCCCCAGAATGTTGTTTTCTGCCATCGGATTCGGATGTGATTTGCTGCGCTCCGGGTCGATATAGTCTTCTAACCCCCTTCGACGTGCAATCCTTCTCCTCTCAACTGTATTTTTCTCGAGTGCGTTCCCCTTTCAATGCGCATCGTCCAACTTCAAATAATCTTCGACACAGGACGTTGGGCCTACCCACACCGGCCGGCCGTCGATGGAACGGACTCAGTTTAAAAAATGCCACAGATGTGGTGCTAAATTCCCACACACTAACTTACGCGAAGTGTGTAACCTCTGCCTCTCCTCCCGAGCATGGGGAAAAGCACTGCAAGGCCTGTACATCGTTCTGGTTGAAGAAAACCATCCGTGACCGTCGGGCTCGACGTCTTGATATGTCCAGCGGCAGCAGCTCTATTCCAGACATCTTCGGAGCAGGTTCTAATATGCATCCAGAACTCCAACTTGCTGAAGAGGATAGCTCCGTGTTCGAAGCTGACGATTCCGAAGAAGACTAGCAGAACGTCACTCCGGCTCAACAGACAGTGAGTACTAACACCCAGGCCGCCACCAAACCCAGACCTAAGGCCCTGGTAACACCTTCGCCCTCGGGCTCAGGTCGACACCGTAAACATACTTCAGACGCCCTGCCCTCGTGCCCGGCTATGAAACCGAAACCAAAGCCTTCCGACTCTGGCTCGAGTTGGCCCCATTCTGGCACTGAGCATAGACCTTCGGCACCGAAGCCTAAAACCAAGCCGGTGCTCCACCCTTTGTTGTACGACGTTTTAGGATCAGAGCGAAATTTCCAAATTCATGCCCTTATGTAGGTACAATTCACATTGCCCTAATATAGGCATAGAAATCATACCCATATTTAGACGTAGCCCACGCAGTCCAAATACAGGCATGGCTACTTCCTCCCATTCCAAAAAGCAACGACGATTTCTTGGAAAAATCGGCTTAAGCAGTCGGGGACATCCCCTTGCTAGAATATTGATTTGTCCAAGAACTCATGGAGTTTTCAAAGAACTACCATTCCCTTGGGGTTCTTTGATGACGTTATTATGCCCGACTTTACGTCAAACTAGGCACCTTCAAGGTATAAATATGCCTTCACTTGCTCTAGCAAGCACACAGTTGTTCGGAGCAGCTTGACTATCTACTTGCCTGACGCAGCTCGCTACAGCAAGTGCTGAAGGAAGCCGACCCTCCATCTGACGCACTGATCATGAAGCTGTCCTTTCTCTCGCTGAGAATCCAGCTCCAGTGTTTCCACTTGCGGGGTGTGGGAAATTGAGTCACGAGACAGAGATACCAGACCTCCCTCATTCTAAAACCAAGGTAAGGAGCTGATTAGACCCTAAAGAGAAATCTTGGCTAGATTCTTGGCAAAGAAACTAAAACCTATGCTACACCATACTTAATTCTTCCCTCGTACTAGACTTAGGTTGAGTACATTGGGGTAGGCGTATTTTAGAAGCACCAGTTGAGTACTTTTAGCCTTTGTTATTTATGTATGTATTTATCTATGGTTTAGAAACCATAGAATGCTTTTACAGTATTATTTCATAATACTCTTCTCGCTGTACGCATTATACTTTACAGCCTGTATTAACATTGTAGTAGTTCACTTTACTTGCATGAGAAAGAAGACTGTTCAATAAATCCTTTTATTGAAAACGCCCGTCTCTCTATTTCTCTGCACCTCTTATGAAACGAAGCATGCACGATTGACGAGTAAAATGTCTAATGTTTCCACAACTCTAAAGATTAATTTCTTATTCTTGGGTAACAAAGTTGTCATATTTATGCGGTTGTCAGACACTAATCTCTTCTTGTTTATTCGAGAAAGTTTCTAGTGACCTCTGAGCTTGCTGGCACTCACAATTAAGTCTAATATATTCGATAGAGACCTAGTAGACATACGTCCTACGTCAAATCTATAGGATATATTATTCCAATGTGCAGAGCCTATTGGGAATATAGGAACTACACTACATGGCACCCAACGTTTGGTAAGGCACTAATTTAAGGCTAGAACTCAGTCGTGCTTTTCAGAGACCTCTTTTTCCCCGTAAAATACTCCAATGGATGTCTGGAGTGGGAAAAAGGATAAAATATCCACCATAACGGAGTAGGACGAAAATCCTAAGTATTCGTTTTTGGTTTGTCCAAAGTTGAAGGATACAGTGTTCCAAAATATTGTGCACCTTACCTTTGTTTCCTTGAAACTTGCTCTGCAAACTTTCAGTCAACAAAATTAATGAGGAGGAGAACGGTGGAGCTGCAGGAGCTGCAGCTCTACCGGGCTTACGACGTTACAGGTTTCCAACAAAATTACCCGAATGCTATAATCATCCCCGGAAAACTTTAGGAAAGCCATCACTATAAAACTTATAGCAAATGGCCTATCACCAAGAGGCAAAAGGGTAATGTTCGAGGCATGAGGGCTGCTGAATTCATATCTGTGCATAGATCACCGCCTAGTGTTGGGTCCGGATGATTGCACATTGTTGTCCTGGAAGAGTCTTCGAAGTATCACGAGATAGGTGGCTCCTCCCCTGGACTACAGTGCGCATGGGCATCCTCTCCATCCCCAGATTGTTTTTTTCCGCCATTGGGTTCGGATGTCTAATCTTAACCCCAGTTAAATAACTTGTAATCTTTCTATTCCTAAGGCCAAAAGGCCTTCTTAGCGTCGGTATTGTATCGTTCGGTGCCTGGCCCTTTCGGTTCTTCGATCGGCGTCGAAAGAAGATTCTCTCAACTACACAGGCCCAGACTACATCGACGATGGAACGGACCCCGTTTAAACGGTGCCCCGTTTGTCATTCAAAGTATTCGAACTTGGACGTGCACCCAGTGTGCAATACCTGTTTGTCCCCCGACCCCGACGAGTCAAAATGTTTCGCCTGCTCAAGGTTCCGCTCCAAAAAGACTATTAAACTTCGAAGCGCAGCTAGGCAGTCGGCCCAGCGGTCGGCACCAGCACCTGCAGACATCTTCGATGCCGGGGACGAGGAACTCTTCCAGGATGAGGAAGAGGCAGAAGACGGCGTTCCCGAAGAACTGTCGGAGCCGGCGTCGGAACAGGACTCCAATTTCGAGATGGACGAGCCAGATGAGGAGTTCGCCCACGACCAAGGCGTCGTCGAGGTAGGGGACGACGATCAGGCCCTTGCGGCCGTTGATGACGACTCCGGTGGAGAACCGAGTCCGCCCGCAGTTCCGGAGCCTATCATTAACATTTAGCCCTCTCCGGCTCCGGTCGAGGCATCGCCGAAAGGCCTTAGCCAAGATCCATCCTCTCGGTCTACAGCCCCGCGACATAGCCAGGCTAAGACCCTTTCGAAGGAGCCATCGGTCGATTCAGCGAAATCGAAACCGAAACAGACGGAGCCGAAATCGAAACCAAAACTACTCAAAATGGTGGTCGGTTCGACGTCGACGTCCTCCTCGAAGGCTGTTGACGACCCTTCGGCGCCGAAGATACCTGTCGGCGCCAAGACTGGGACTTCGAAGCAGGGCTCGGCCACCAAGACGGTCGCCTCGAAGGCCTCAACGTCGGTGCCCGCGTCATCTGCCAAACATGGCGAGAAGGGTAAAGGACTTCCGTTGGGAAAAGGTCTGCAGCCACCCCTCTCAGGACTCAAGACTGGGCTGGCTAAAAGGGTCGAAGCCACGGGCAAGGACGCCCCGACTTTGTCGTCGACGCCCAAGGATGGAGGCGCACCGCGCCGGGAGCTCGATTCGACGCGGTCGAGCGAGCGGCCTACACAGGCGTCGAAGAAACCCGAATCGAGCGCTTCAGGTTCGAAGCATGCGGACTCGACGCCACTTAAGTTTGGCCTTCCGCCCACGGCCCGTCCAAAACAGCTCGAGGTTTCCAAGATGGCGAAGGTGTCCTCCCATGCACAAGTCGTCTATCATGAGCCTTCTTACGACAACCAGGCAAAACTGTTTATTGACTCTGAGTCGGGCAGGCTTACCGTCCACAAGCGGAAGATCGCGCCTGAACATCCCTTGGAAGGTTACAGGATTCCCCTCAAAAAGAAGATGGTCTCCCCCACCTCTCCTGTTCTTGTGGAACCTATTCAGGACTACTCGCACCATGCTGTTCAATCTCCAACACAAAGTGAGGAGGACTTGAATGCGGACTATAGCCACATGGGCTTCTCTTACAATACAGACACTGATCAAGATGTCTCAAATCAATGGTCAGGAGCGGGAGATCAAGGTGATGACCCTGATGACCCCCATACCGCACCAGACTCTCAGTCCTACATTGTAAAACCATCACCAACTGAGGACACTGTAGCATTCAATGCATTAATAGAGCGGGCTGCCCTCAACCATGACGTCGAGTTGCATGCTGAGCCAGTGGATGAGGATTTCTTGTTTGATACCTTCTCCACATCTGAACACACCACCAAGACTCTGCCCATGCTTAAGGGGGTCCTCAAGCATGCCTCAGCCATTTTCAAGGAGCCAACCAAAGCCAGGATTATAAATCCACGGATCGACAAAAAATATAGGCCTGCCCCAGTGGACCCAACCTATATCAAAGGCCAGCTCCCGTTGGACTCCCTCGTGGTGGCTAATGCACGCAAAAGGGCTAATCGACTGGTGACGCTCCCCCTCCAGACAAAGAGTCAAAGATCTTTGAAGCGTGTGGCAGCGCAAGCCGCTAACATTTGGAGAATAGCCAATACACAGGCCCTGTTGGCTAGGTACGACCGGGCGCACTACGACACCCTAGAACAATTAATGCAGCACATGCCTGACATGTACAGAGAGGCAGCAGAAATGGTTATACAAGAGGGTAAACTGGTCTCCAATGCGACAATCAAATGCGCACTGGATGCAGCAGACACTGCAGCGAGGGCAGTCAATACTAGCGTGATGCTGCGGCACCATGCCTGGCTGCGCATCTCAGGGTTTAAATCCGAGATCCAAACTACTCTTAATCAGCCGGTTAATCCGGACTTCCTGTTTGGACCCGAAGTGGACACAACACTTGAGAAGATGAAAAAAGACACTGAGACGGCGATATCCATGGGGGCTCTCCAGTCACAGCAGTTTCGGGGCGGTTCCTTTAGTCGCTTCGGTAACAGGGGAGCAACAAGAGGACAGGCTCAACAGCCACCCTGGACCTCAAGGATGCGTATTTCCACATTCCCATTCACCCAAGTCACAAAAAATATCTCAGGTTCACAATCAACAGTCAGCATTACCAGTTCAAGGTTCTGCCGTTCGGGGTCACTACTGCTCCCAGAGTTTTCACCAAGTGCTTAGCAACCGTGGCAGCACACCTTCGCAGAGAAGGTGTTTACGTGTACCCCTACCTGGACGACTGGCTCGTGCAGGCCAAATCTGCCGAGCAGTGCGGCTGCAACATGTCACGTACAATTCACCTCCTTCACAGTCTGGGGTTCTCTCTGAACTACGCAAAGTCTCACCTGCAGCCGGCCCATGTGCAGCAGTACCTGGGGGCAACACTAAACACCCAGTTGGGCTCGGCGCAGCCGAACCCAGCCAGGGTCAACAGCATGCAAACGCTCATTCGGAGGTTCCAACCTCAGCGATCCCTCCCAGCGCAAGTTTTCATGCAACTGATCGGCATGATGGCATCCTGCATATTCATTGTCCCGCACGCGAGGCTGCACATGCGACCCCTTCAAGAATGCTTAGCCCGTCAGTTGAACCTAGCTCACGGCCATCTAAAAGACCTAGTGTTGGTGACCAGTCGTGCTTACAGCTCTCTGCATTGGTGGAACCCGCAAAACCTTTGCAGGGGACGACCGTTCCAAAAGCCTGTCCCACAGATAGTGCTAACGACGGACGCATCTCTCCTGGGTTGGGGGGCACATGTCCTCCACTACACAGTGCAGGGACTATGGACAGCACAACAGCAACGGATGCATATCAATGTGTTGGAACTCATGGCAATCTTCATGGCACTGAAGGCATTCAAGCTGCACCTGTGCAACAAGGTCGTGTTAGTCCGGACGGACAACATGACCGCCATGTATTACATCCAGAAGCAGGGAGGCACGCACTCCCCGCAGCTGTCTCACCTAGCCCAGAGCATGTGGAAGTGGGCCATTCAAAGGGACATCTTCCTCATGGCGGAGCATCTCCCGGGTGTCGACAACCAGATGGCGGACCTGCTCAGCAGGCACAGTCATCAGATGCACGAGTGGGAGATCCACCCTTCGGTTCTCCATCCGTACTTCCAACAGTGGGGTCATCCGGACATCGACCTCTTCGCCACAAGCGAGAACGCAAAATGCCCAAACTTCGCCGCCAGGTTCCCACACCCGCAGTCTCAGGGCAATGCGATATGGATGAACTGGTCAGACAGATTTGCGTACGCTTTTCCGCCAGCCCCCCTCATACCTCTGGTGGCGTGCAAACTGCGACAATACTCCATGACGCTCATCCTAGTTGCTCCAACGTGGGCACGGCAGGCTTGGTACACCACGTTCCTGGAACTTTCAGTGGTGCCTCACCAACGGCTACGCCTCACTCCCAGCCTCCTCACTCAGAGCCATGGCGACATTCAGCACCCAGATCCCCAACAGTTGAACCTTGCGATTTGGCTCCTGAGGTCATAGAGTTTGGATACCTGAACTTGCCTCCTGAGTGCATGAACATCATCAAGGAGGCAAGACGACCGACTACCAGGGCCTGCTATGCAGCCAAATGGAAGCGGTTTGTTATTTACTGCTCCAACAATAACATTAATCCGTTGGACGCATCTACGCAAAACATCATATGTTACTTATTGCATCTGTACCAATGCAACCTGGCGTACAGTTCCATCAGGATCCATCTGGCGGCCATAGCCGCTTACCTTCAAAACAGGCAGCACCTTTCCGTTTTCAGGGTACCAGCCATTAAAGCCTTTTTAGAAGGACTTAAGAGAGTAATCCCTCCCAGACACCCCCCTTCGCCAGTCTGGAACTTAAATATCGTTCTCACCAGACTCATGGGGCCGCCCTTTGAGCCACTCCATTCCTGTGAAATACAGTTCCTCACCTGGAAGGTGGCCTTCCTAATAACTATTACATCGCTGCGGAGGGTCAGTGAACTGCAAGCTCTCACAATTTAGGAACCCTACCTGCAAATTCATGCGAATAGAGTGGTGCTTCGCACCAACCCTAAATTCATGCCAAAGGTGGTTTCGCAGTTCCACCTTAACCAAAATATAGAACTGCCAGTTTTCTTTCCTAACCCAGACTCAGTGGCAGACAGAGCACTGCACACCTTAGATGTCAAAAGAGCGCTCCTGTATTACATCGACAGGACAAAAGACTTTCGAAAGACTAAACAACTGTTCGTTGCATTCTCTCCACAACATAAAGGCAACCCTATCTCAAAGTCAGGTATAGCCAGGTGGATTGTTAAATGTATCCAGAACTGTTATCAAAAAGCTAAGCGCACATTAACAGTTCCCCCTAGAGCGCATTCCACACGCAAATTGGGGGCTTCCATGGCTTTCCTGGGTAATATTCCTCTAGAGCAGTGGTTCCCAAACTTTTGACTCCTGAGGACCCCCACTGAATCACTACTGGAAGCCGGGGACCCCCAAGCTGTTTGTACAATTTCAATAAAAAAAATTAAAAACAGTAATTTGCAAAAAATACACAAACAAGTACACACTAAACAAATACTTGCATTACTAAAGCTTTTATTATGTACAGTGTGTGCTAATTTGGTAATGCGAAGATCTGACCGTCGCCACATTGGTTTTACACTCTCTTCAGTGCTCTTTGGGCAAGATAATCCGCAAGTTCATGCATATAAACTAACTGCCAATGTATTTGTTTTAAAAAAAATGGGTGGCACTCGGGGACACCACCACATCACTCGGGGACACCACCACATCACTCGGGGACACCACCACATCACTCGGGGACACCACCACATCACTCGGGGACACCACCACATCACTCAGGGGCACATCAATCGGGGGCACCACCACATCACTCGGGGGCACCACCACATCACTCGGGGGCACCACCACATCACTCGGGGGCACCACCACATCACTCGGGGGCACCACCACATCACTCGGGGACACCACCACATCACTCGGGGACACCACCACATCACTCGGGGACACCACCACATCACTCGGGGACACCACCACATCACTCGGGGACACCACCACATCACTCGGGGACACCGCCACATCACTCGGGGACACCGCCACATCACTCGGGGACACCGCCACATCACTCGGGAACACCGCCACATCACTGGGGGACACCGCCACACCACTGGGGGACACCGCCACACCACTGGGGGACACCGCCACATCACTGGGGGACACCGCCACATCACTGGGGGACACCGCCACATCACTGGGGGACACCGCCACACCACTGGGGGACACCGCCACACCACTGGGGGACACCGCCACACCACTGGGGGACACCGCCACACCACTGGGGGACACCGCCACACCACTGGGGGACACCGCCACACCACTGGGGGACACCGCCACACCACTGGGGGACACCGCCACACCACTGGGGGACACCGCCACACCACTGGGGGACACCGCCACACCACTCGGGGACACCGCCACACCACTCGGGGACACCGCCACACCACTCGGGGACACCGCCACACCACTCGGGGACACCACCACATCACTCAGGGACACCACATCACTTTAATACACCACCACATCACTCAGCCCAACCACATCATCACTCAGCACCACAACAACACTGTTCTTGCTTGCTACCAACAAGCATTGCGATAGCCAGTAGGACTCGCATTAGGAAAGTGTAAGCTATTGGCCTTTTGAATAACAATGCTATTAATTTATATATTATCAAAGCTAACACATATTACAAAAATGTGTCATTTACAATACCAATAGCTCACAATTTCCTAATGCGAGACCTATTGCATTGTAAATGCTTGTTTAAATGATTCTTATGCTGCGTGTGTCAGACTGGCCTGTAGGGAAACCCGCAGATAGTGAGACAGAACTGTGTTCATAGTTGTTGAATGTCACTCTAATTACAGACTTGATGCTTCTCACCGCGCTCGTGTATTTTCTTCATGATAAACCCACGTGTAAATGTGCAATAATGAACATGAACTCATATTCTGTGGGCACGTTTAGTGTCGCTCCCGGGTACTGCACCGGGGACACTTGGGAGATGTCACGCTTTCCCACGCGTGGTGTGAGCATCTTGTTCCACAGGCTTGCTCTCAGTCCTATTACTGACTGTTGCACTTTTTAAAGAGAGAGAAGGTATGTAAGGCGCTCTGATACCTATGGGTAAAGCTAGCGATATAGAACACTTTTAAAATTAAATTAGGGCACAGGGAACTCCCCATCACAACGTTTACGAAAGTGCTATTCTTAACCTCTGACTCTGACTCTCAGCTGAATCAAACTGAGGAATGTTAAGAAAGTGGTTGTCTTTGGAAACTGCTACAGCGCATCAATCCAGAAGCCATGAAATCCTAGGCCTTCGTTATATTAATTTATAGTCAAGTGTGCAGCAGATGAAAAGACAAGAAGTAAAGGGGAAGGGTCATCAGTAAAGAAGATTGTACCTGGAAATATACAGTCACTACTGGGTATGGTTTAAGAAGCTTTTGCAGTCAGCGAAAGGAAAGGAAAAGATTAAAATGCACAAATCATTTTAACTTCAGGGCAGTTGTGACAAGCACACTTATTTACAAATATAATTACTTATCTGGTATGCTGTAGTCCTGAGTAGATGCGTCACAGAGTTTGGACTGCTTTCAAAAATACCCACACAAACACGCACACACAAATTAAACACTTAGATGCAGTTCCAGCCTCCAATGCTCTTCTATCTCGCCACGCAGCTGCTTTCAGGGAAAATGGGGACAGATAGCAAAATGCCCTGGGCCTGGTCACAAACAGAACAGGAAACGCACGCACTCCTGTGCTAGCTCGATGTTGGGTGATGGGCAGAAGTAAATAACAACACAATATAAGGGCAATCACCCTTCAGCTTGCACCTATAGCTGAAGGGTGATTGGCCAGATTTCACTGTTGTCTTGCCGCCCAGGCCCCAGGCGCCAGCAACATTCACACCTCTCTACTGTACTGTGCGCCTGGGGGGCCAGATTGTATTGCAGTCATGCTGCCCGGCGCCAAGTACATTCACACCTCATAAGCCTTTTGTTTCTTTACCGACGTTAGGCACTCGAGTCCTGCGGACCCCCTGGGAATGTGTCACGGACCCCTGGGGGTCCGTGGACCACACTTTGGGAAACGCTGCTCTAGAGGACATTTGTAAAGCAGCCACATGGACCACCATACATACATTTACCAAACACTACTGCGTGGATGTACACTCCAAACAGCAAGCCGCTGTAGGACAGGCTGTTCTCAGAACTCTTTCAGACTGCTGCAGCTGGCACGGGCACCCGCCGGTAAGGAGGAAACTGCTATTTATTCTATGCACAGATATGAATTCAGCAGCCCTTATGCCTCGAACGGAATATGCTACTTACCAGTATGTATCTGTTCTTGGCATGAAGGGCTGCTGACATTCATATCGCCCGCCCTCCTCCCCGGTGCCTGTCGCAGCTGCAGCTCTCAGAAGCATTTTCAGGCATGGTCATCACTTTCAGTATTACACTCCATCTCTGCCACAATGGCGAAAAACAATCTGGGGATGGAGAGGATGCCCATGCGCACTGTAGTCCAGGGGAGGAGCCACCTATCTCGTGATACTTCGAAGACTCTTCCAAGACAACAATGTGCAATCATCCGGACCCAACACTAGGTGGTGATCTATGCACAGATATGAATGTCAGCAGCCCTTCATGCCAAGAACAGATGCATACTGGTAAGTAGCATATTCCTTTTGTCATAGAGGCACATGAATATCGGCAGACAGAGGTATACTAGGTAGCCTCAAGGAAGATATTTCTATCAGAACGCTGGATTTGCTGAGCGTCTCAACCAGTGAAAGGATGCCTTGAACATAGAAGATCCCGGATATGGAACTCATTTGGTATTTATTGAAATTCCCTTCCTGTGAGTGTGACTTATTCTAATTACGACCCGCTCCTTCCCTGAGTTGGTCACCAGGGACGCCTTCATAAGAGACGTCTTTCCTCCCTGTGCCCCCATCCACTCCTGCCCTGATGAAGTTGTAACCCCGGCTGGGACGTTACACCGAAACGCGCGTTGGCGTTTATACCATCTGAAGACCAACCGAATTACTTGGGAAAATATTACAACTGCTCCCTATTAATCATTGATTGTAACATCTCTGCGGAGTGATTTATGAATGTATTAGATACACTAGTGGTGATGTGAGAAGTATGTATATGTATGTTTGTTGTTATGAGAAAGTGGTGTGCCTTGTGGGCTATGGTGAGGATTCAACAATTATGTTTGTATATATTTTAAGTATGTTATTCCCTTGGTATCAATTGTTTGCTACCAATCAATGTTGAGTAAGTGTATGATCTGAAAAGTACTGTCTTGAAAAATAAGAAAATATCTATATTTCTAATCTTCTATTCTCTTGTTCAAGAATCTCTATTGCGGTTCTAGGCTGATATAAATTTATTTGGACCTCTATTGAGGCCACCCTCTATTTTATAGGCAGGTATTTTTCCTCTGCCCTGACATTAATATCGGCAGACTGAGGTATACTATTTATGGATTTTCTTCTCTGAAGCAAATGCAGTATCACATGTTTCACTTCTACAAAAAAGAGGAAACTCCAACGGAAGACACTCCTTTCGAGGATGTTGAAATTCCACTAACATACCAAGAGCATGCGCTCTGGTTTGAAGGAGCCCTACAACATCAAAATCACATTACCAGGCTCGGATTACTAGGTAGACCAGGAGCGACATGGCCTGTACTAGCCAGCTATACACCACACCCCGCCGTTGAAGAAATGTCAGGTGCGGAACTGTTAGTTCAACTAAAACAACTAATTAAAATACATTGGTTCACTATGTCATGCAGACTCGAACAGTCCAACCTCCTATAAGGATTCCCCAACAAACCCCTCACCAGGGGAACACAAATAAAATCACAACACAGACTATACAATCAGTCATTGGCAAATTGCCTGCAAAAAGGGAGCAAATTCCATTCTGGATAGCTCAAAACATTTCTCAAATCGAGGCAGTATTTCCGGATACTACCCCTCATGAGACACAAAGAATTTTAACAATCTGTTTACCAATGGGGATCGCACCACACCTGGAGGTCTGCGACACTTGGGGTACTGTCTTTGCTGAAATCTACACAAAAACACATGGTGTTCAGTCTATGGCGGTTATACCAAATGTCCTGAAACAGATTCAAAATGAATACGGGGCAGAGCCTGCTTTAAATCTGGGTTTGAAATTACTGAGAGATTTCAAACGGGTCTCAGCTATAATATTAGCGAATATTAAAGGTGAGGCAGCATCCGTGGCGATCCACCAAAAATTAAGAGAATTTGATGCAACTGAGCAACCATATGAACTGGCCAGAATAATTGAAAAATCCTATGAAGAACTAGGTAGATCTAGTTTGGGGGTGAAACCAGTCTAGCCCCAACTAACAAAGTCCTGAAAAGGTCTTTATTAAAAACACTCTGCATACTCCCAAAAAGAAGTGGGAGAATACTAAAAAAACTTCTAAAGAGAAGCGTTCTCAATCCTGAGAAAGGTCTCCTCAAAAGGAGCCCTTTGAAAAGAGGTATAATCTCAGGAATCGGGATAATTTGAGAAAACCTGATAGATACACGTTCCTCTCGTACCTTTCAGACTTCCTCACAGAAATCGGAAAGAACAGGACGGTCAGAACACAAAGAAGAACGCAGGAAGTCCAAAAACGATTAACACGTTCCAAAAAATAAGAAAACCCAATTCACCAAAAAGAAGGTAGCAGGTCTAAAATCAGACATGCCGAGGATCTTGAGGACACAACTCAAGAACGGGCAGTGGGCCCAGACAGTGCTGGACAGCGCAGCAGAGGTCACCACAGCTCGCAAGATCTTAAAGGATCATCTGGAGACAGTGGACTTGAATGAGTACATCCAAGTTGAAACTGCCGATACCAGGGTTAGTGTACCCCATAAGTTATATGAAGTAACGCTCCGGATGGAGGGGGGACATAACTAGGAAAATAAGAGCACTCTTTTGGGAGAAGCTCTCTAAGGGTTATGACATTCTTCTAGCTGAAAAAGACTGGCCGCCAACATTTGTCAGGGAGTGCCCATATGGTGAAGACATCATGCCAGCCTTCTCCAATCATATTCCAATTCACTTAAAATACACCTATGCCAGAAAATGGGCTGTAGCCCAGGCTCCAGCATTATATAAAAATCATGTAGGATAGGATGAGGATTCCCCTCACCATAAAATCCAGTTAAAAACTCAACCAACTGCACAAAGGCAGTATCCAGTAAAGCAAGAAGCTAAAAAACAGGTAAGGGAGATATTAGATCAACTTGAATATCATGGGGTGATTGAAACATGCACCTCGTCAATGAATAATCCTTTGTTTCCTGTCTCCAATCCAAACAATACATATTGTCGAGTTTTGGACTACAGACATTTAAACTCTTGTTGCAAAATCTTTTCAGTACAAAATGCACACAGTACAGCACTAATGAATAACATTTTGCATAAAAAATGTAAAACAACATTAGATATTTCAAACAGTTTTTTCTGGCAAAAAATTTAACCTGATAGCAGGTACTTGACTGCTTTCTCGATTATGGGGTCACAGCGTCACTTCTGTCGTCTCCCCCAGGGATTCAGGAATAGTCCGGGGTTATTTTCAGCTAGAGTAACAGAGTTACTACAAACGTATGATGATAAAGCATTATCTTATGTCGATGACATCTATCTAACAGACGATGACTTGGACAGGCACTTGAACAGAGTGAATTCCATTATACTTGGATTCGCCTCTGAAGGGTACAAATTCAACTGTAAGAAATCATAAATTGCCCATTTAAACGTCATTTTTCTAGGATACAAGTTATCAAGTGAAGGCAAAAGCCTGGCAGCCAACTTTTTTTAGAAAAATGTGCGCTGCTCCAATCTCCAAAAGCGCGGAAAATTTAGTCAATTCTTGGTTTCCTAAATTTTGCAGCGTGAATCTTTCTGGATTCACTATGCTGTGCATATTCCGCGGTCTTGTGGTTGGGTCCGGATTCGTAGTCTTTTCTTTGTTTTTTTTCCCTTTTTTTTTTCGTCGCCCAGGTGGGTGTCGGCGTCACCCTTTCCTGGGTGTATTTTCGGTGACGTCGGCATGCTTCCTGCGGAAGCTCCCACCCTTGGGCGCCATCTTCAGATTCTTTTTTCCGCGGTCGGGTCTGGATCGTTCCCGTTGGGCTCCAGACATTTTAGGAAAAGATTGAAATTGGAGAAGATATCGAAGGAAGAAGACTACGAAAGACTTCGCCGAACACTGCCCGGCGAAAGGAAAGAGAATTCATCGAGGACTTCGACGATCGTCGACGTTCGCGCGGCCAGGGAGGCCTAAACACTCGATGATGGACAACACGCCATTCATGTTCTGCCCTAACTGCCACCACAAGTTCGCGCAGAAAGACCAGCACCCGGTTTGCAACCTTTGCCTACCGGTAGAATACAGAAGCGAAGACTGCAACGCCTGCTCCGTCTTCGCCCCGAAGACCCTTCGTGTAAGGAAGAGCCAGAGGGTAGCGCACGCCACCCTCAAAGGAAAAGGCCCGACGCCATCGCTGTACGAGCTGGGGATGTCCTCGGAGGAAGAGGACAACGCCGCCGCCGAAGAAGACAGCTACACAGTCGTAGAGACCGATTACATGAAGACATCTGATAAGGTAGGAGACTCGTCGTTCCCCAAGAGCACGAGAGACTCCGAGTCTCGAAAAAACGAGGGCAAGGCCCCGAAAGCGCCGAGGCAGAGACACCTCACGTCCGCGGCTACCCATAGGCCCAGCGGATCCTCTGAGAAGGAGTCCCTGGCGCCTAGAGCTGCTGAGCAGCAGAAGTCGCCGAAGATCGTCCCCGAAAAGGACCGATCGACGTCGAGGGAGAAAGACCCTAAAGCTTCAACGCCGTACAGGGACCCGAAACCCAGTTCGACGTCCAAGGCCTCGACGCCGAAGCTCTCGCAGCCGAGCCAGGCGCCGAAGAGAGTGGCCGAAAAATCCGGCGCAGACAACGCGGCCGAGATGGAAAAGAAAAAACGGCGACTAGAAGCCGAAATGGAAAACATCTTGCAGCGGAAAAAGGATTTCGACGCCAAGATGAGAGCCTTCACGATTCCCCACAAGACCAAGCCACCCATGCAGGAAATGGTCGAGGAGGAAGAGGAACAGGTCGAGGAACATGAGCCTGGCACCGAAATGGTCGACGACCAGGAAGAGGACGAGAATCCCTACGAGGCTTACAGCTATGAGGAGGAAGAGTACAGCAGGTTGGACGCAGAGTCGGCCACCTCTGACCCGCAGGAGGAGGATTACTTGGATGTCGACACCGAAAGCCCAGAAGAGGCGGTCGACACATACCCCTCGAGGCCATCGCCGCCAGACGACATCGGAGCTTACAACTCGGTGATGAGGTCGGCGGCAACAGCTTTCAATCTCAAGCTCGACGAGGAGAAGCAGAAAGCGGACTTTCTCCTCGAGACATTACTCCCCACGCAAACAAGGAGCCAGTATCTACCTATGCTCGACAGCGTCTTGGCGCAGGGGATGGAAGCATTCAGGGAGCCCGCAACATGCAAGGCAGTCACTCCCAGAACCGAAAAAAAGTACAAACATTCATCGAAGGACCCAGCCTACATTCGAGGCGTGGTCTCAGCTGACTCCATCACAGCCACAGCAAGGAAGAGGGCTAACGTGGCTAACGTGGCCACCAATTCTGGACCTCCTCCTGATAAGGAGAGCAAAAGGATGGACTTAGTGGGCAGAAGGATCGAACGGAATGCCGCGACCCAATGGCGCATGGCTAATTCCAATGCCCTCATAAACAGGCACATGTACCAGATCATGGAGGAGCTAGGAAAACTGGTGAATGACCTACTCCAGGAGGCCAGGCAGAAGGCCAAGAAACTGGTGGAAGACGGGAAGAATGTGGCAAATTGTTGCCTCAAGACGGCCCTGGTTGGTGCAGACACCTCCAGCAGGCTCATGATGATGGGTGTCACGGAAAGAAGACACGCATGGCTCAGAATCTCGGGCTTTAAGCCTGAAGTGCAACACAGCATCTTGAACAACTCCGTTCAACGGCGAGACGCTGTTCGGGACAACAGTTGATGACAAACTCAGTCAACTAATGAAAGACAATGAAACTGCACGATCCATGGGAGCCTTGCAGTTCAGAGGCAGCAAAAGGGGCACCCAGTCACGGAGGCCCAGCGGAAGAGGTGGAAACCAGCCAGGTACTTCACACCAGGCTTTCCAACAGACGCACCAGGCTGACTCGCAGGCGCAACAGAGTCAACAGAAGCAGTCCTGGCAGTACCAGTCAAGGGGCCAGTCCTTTCGAGGGAGAGGAAATGGACGTGGACAGCATAAAAGAGGGGGCCAGCAGCCCGCCTCTAAATGACTTGAGAGACACCCGTGTGCCCGCCCACAGAAAGGATCCCGGGGGGCAGCACGTACAAAGGGGTCAGGACACAATGGACAACTACCACCACGTAACACCAGTGGGTGGAAGATTAAGACTCTATCTCCAGGAATGGAGAGAGATCACATCAGACAAATGGATTCTAAACATCATCCAATACGGGTACTGCTTAGAATTGGAAGGGAGACCTACAAGCAGGAGACCAAAGCGAAAGCCACTAAAAAAAGAACAGCTACAGCGGCTTCAGGAAGAAGCGAGAAAGCTCCTTCAAAAGGAGGCCATAGAACGGGTTCCCTTCAAAGAAAGAAACAAGGGAATATACTAAACTTATTTCCTCGTGCCAAAGGTCGACGAGACAATGAGACCCATTCTGGACCTCAGGTTCCTGAACACATTCATAAGAACACAAAAATTCAAAATGACCTCCCTGCAGGAGGTGCTACCGCAATTGCAGATTGGGGACTTCATGGTCACGATAGACCTCAAGGACGCCTACCTGCACATACCAATGAACGTAACGCACAAACATATGCTCAGGTTCACGGTCGGAGACAGCCACTACCAATTCACAACACTAGCCTTCGGTCTAAAATCAGCACCGAGGGTCTTCACAAAGTGCCTCGCGGCAGTCGCAGCGCACCTACGAAGGAAGGGAATACACGTATATCCTTACCTGGACGACTGGCTAGTGAAAGCAAACTCGTATCAGAAATGCAAGAAAGACGCACATACAGTGACGAGACCGCTGATAAACCTGGGGTTCTCCATCCATTGGAAAAAATCATCAATGGAGCCGGAACAAGTGAAGATCTTTTTGGGGGCACAGATCAACACCTTGCAGGGCAGAGTGTTCCCCAGCAACAAGAGAGCAGTGGCCCTGGTGAGGAAAGCTCTCCTCTACCGGAAGGGACAAGCTCTGACAGTGAGGACTGCGAGCAAGATCTTGGGGATGATGGCATCATGCATCCACCTGGTACCAAACGTACGACTTCACATGAGACCCATCCAAGAATGGCTCCAGGAACAATGGTCACAAGCTTCAGGGAGTTGGGAGGATCTAGTGGTTGTGACGCACGCAGTGCAGAAGGAAATGACATGGTGGACCATGGAGAACATAGCAAAGGGAAAACCTCTTACACCCCCAACACCAACAGTGACCATCACCACAGACGCATCCCTGATGGGATGGGGCGCTCACATGGAAGAGCTCAAAGTCAGGGGTCTGTGGACACCAGCAGATGCGTCAAAGCACATCAATTATCTAGAATTGAAAACAATCTTCCTTGCATTGAAAGCCTTCCAAACAAGACTGTACAAGCAGAGGGTGTTGCTGCAGACAGACAACACCACAGCAATGTTCTACATCAACAAGCAGGGTGGAACACAGTCAACCATGCTTTCGACACTGGCGCTGGAGATATGGAGATGGGCCATCCCCCTCAGGATAGACCTACTGGCCATACACCTACCAGGGAAGGAGAACATTCAAGCAGACTGGCTGAGCAGACAGACATCGACATCCCACGAGTGGGAGCTCAATGCCCAGGAGACGAAGTGGTTGTTCAACAAGTGGGGAACGCCATCAGTGGACCTGTTTGCAACACGCCAGAATGCCAAAGCTTCGCATCCAGACAACCTGAAGAAGGGTCCCTTGGGAATGCCCTATGGATAGATTGGTGCGGGACATTTGCTTACGCTTTTCCCCCCGATACCACTGATACACCGAGTACTGAGCAAGTGCAGAGCGAGCAACATGACCCTGATACTGGTCGCACCACAGTGGGCCAGACAGACATGGTACTCGCAGATCATGGAGATGGCACAGAGTGCACCCCACAGATTCGGCAGAAGAAAAGACCTGCTCTCCATGCACAACGGAGAGGTACTGCACCCAGAGCCAGAGAGCCTGAGCCTAGTGGCGTGGCTCCTGAGGACATAGAATTAGCACACTTGAGACTGCCTGAGAGCACCCTCAGGGTCCTTCGGGAGGCACGAAGGCCCAGCACACGGAAGTGCTACGGGGCAAAGTGGAAGAGATTCACAATATGGTGCAGGAAGGAAAGACTTCACAATAAAATGAAGGACTCCACAGTGATAAAATACCTCACGCACTTACTGGAGAAAAAACTCAGCTCGTCCTCAAGAGTCCACTTGGCAGCGATAGTCGCCTATACAAGGGGTGAGATGGGCAGGAGCTTCTTCACGTCACAGGTTGTGAAGAGATTCCTGGAAGGAGCGAAGAGGGTGCAACCACCGGCATGGAACTTGAACATAGTCCTGACGGAACTCATGAAGGAGCCCTTTAAACCGCTCCACAAGGCCTCACTAGAAATGCTGACCATGAAGACAGCTTTCTTGGTTTCAATAACGTCCCTACGACGAGTGAGCGAGCTTCAGGCGCTAACTCTGCAGGAACCATACATACAAATACACAATGACAGGGTTGTCATGAGGACTGACGCACACTTCTTGCCAAAGGTGGTGTCCAGATTCCATATGAACCAGTCCATACAGATTCCGAGTTTTTTCCAAAAACCAACAAATAGTGCAGAGCGAGCCCTTCACACCCTAGACGCCAGAAGGGCAGTCATGCACTATATCGAGAGGACAAAAGGACCCAGGAAGACAAAGCAGTTCTTCGTGTCATTCGCCAACAGTTTCATGGGTAAGGCTGTAACAAAGAACACTATTGCACGATGGATCGCGCAAACAATCCAACTCTGCCACAAGCGGGCAGGGCAAGAACTAGCAGAGGGACCACGTGCCCACTCCACTAGGAAAAAGGGTGCGACAATAGCCTTCCTGGCTAATACACCCATACAAGACATATGCCTGGCGGCAACATGGGCTTCAGTGCACACAATTCACGAAGCACTACTGTGTTGATGTTCAAATGAACAAAGAAGCACAAGTTGGACAAAAGGTGCTCCAGCACATATTCAAGAACCAAAGCTCATCTTCCACCCAGCCGCCACAGAAATGAGAAACCGCTACAAAATCTATGCACAGCATAGTGAATCCTGAAAGATTCACGCTACAAAACTAATAGTTTCTTACCTGCCGGTGTAGTTTTGCAGCTTGATGATCTTTCTGGATTCACTAGCGAACCCACCCACCTCCTCCAGAAAGATGAGGCTGGAGAGAGAACGAGGTGGTCAAAAAACCCCCCAAAAAACAGAAATGACTTTATATACAAAGCGGTTAAAAGAAGTTTCACCTACATAGAACATTGCCATCACTTCGGAGACGAAAGAAACACGGAAAAAAAAGAATCCGAAGATGGCGCCCAAGGGTGGGAGCTTCCGCAGGAAGCATGCCGACGTCACCGGAAATACACCCAGGAAAGGGTGACGCCGACGCCGACGCCCACCTGGGCGACGAAAAAAAAACAAAAAAAACAAAGAAAAGACTACGAATCCGGACCCAACCACAAGACCGCGGAATATGCACAGCATAGTGAATCCAGAAAGATCATCAAGCTGCAAAACTACACCGACAGGTAAGAAACTATTCGTTTCGGAAGAACTTACATTCTAAACTACGCAGAAAGGGTTAAACCTCTCTACGAATTAATCAAACCGGATTTCCAAACTACTAATTGGACTCAAAAACACACCTAAATTTTGCGTTCAGTGCAATCAGACATGTTAGCAACAACACTTTTACAGACATGCGTAAACATACGCTACCTTGTAATCATTATCATCCAAGGAAGGTGCAGATTTAAGTACTTAACCTTTAATGAAGGTGAAAAATTACCAATTGCTTACAAATCACACTTGTAAACATAAGCTGAAATGAAATTCACTTCTACAGAAAAAATTCTGACAGCGGTTCAAACTGCAGTAGAAAAAGAGATCCTTCGCACAGGGAAAACTAATAATGGTCGTTACTCCAGTACCTGCCTTAGAGACAGTGACAAAAGCAAGCATTCCGAATGCAAAGGCTTACATCCAAGATGGATACAATGGGTTAACTCTTCCTGCAACAGACGTTGATACATTTTTGACTCCTACTTGAAAACACAGGAATTTCTAAAATACGAACAAGAATGTCCTCTGCCCACTGAGATTCTGCATCTAGAACAGTACGAATGTATTATTTATACAGACGGATCAGCACAGCCCGCAATTGGGGGTAAACCAGCTTATAGTGCTGCATGTGCGATTGTTAAAGGTCGCTGGAGCGATGGTAAATTCTGACCTATGGTCACAAAAACACAATCTCTCGGAGACTGTACAGCTTAGCGAGCTGAACTAAAAGCATTCAAGATGGCCCTTAAAAGTACTGATCGCGAATTCCCCACACTGATAGTGTGCGATTCGTATTACTGCGTTCAATCTTACAATTAATATTTGCAGAATTGGATTAAAAACGGTTTCAAAGATGCAAAAGGTGGCACAATCAAGCATAAGTTGCTTTGGGAAAAAGTAGTTCAATTACAGAAAAAACTACAAAAGACTTGTGCGATCCATACACTGAGTCATCAGCGTGATGACGTTCACGTTGAACGAAATTCATTGGCTGATGAAGCCGCAAAGGCAGCTGTGCAAACAGCTTCTGTAGCTGCAATCACTCGTTATAAAACAAAAATAGACAGCAAAATAATGCAGGCTGTCACCGCTTCCAACAACGACAGCAGTAAAACATTACCCAAAGGCTTTCCACTCAAGTACTCCTATATAACTGATGCAAATAATGTTCCTTTTGCTCGAATCCCTGGAGTGGGGGATAGAGTAATTCCAAACATGGAACGTAGATTGGGACTGATCTTAGCAGCACATGAAGGGCTCGCCTCTGGACACGCAGGTGTTTCCGCTACAGTATCATTATTAAAACAGAGACACTGGTGGCCACGCATGAGGAAACCGACCAGAAATATGTTTTGGAATGTGAAAACTGCCAGAAAATGAAGGTTTCAACAGTGAAACGCCCGGCGCAGACGCCCCTTTTAATTTCAGATAAACCATTAGCGTGCGTTTACCTGGACCACTGTGGTCCCTTACAGAGGGATGGTTACTACAAATATATCATGGTCGCAGTGGATTCATGCTCCAGATTCATTTGGATGTGGCCTCAGCGCTCGGCTGACGTCCGAACTGTTATAAAAGATTTGCAAGTCTTTATCGGCACATACGCAGTCAGCACGCTACATTCTGACCAGGGTCCTGCATTTAGCTCCAAAGCTTACAAGGAGGCCATGGCCAATCTATGCATTGCTTTGCGGTAATCTAGTCCGTTCCATCCTGAGGGAAATTCTGTAGTGGCAAGAAAAAACCGGGACATAAAGCAATCTTTAACAGCTAGGTTATTAGGCTTGGGGGATGGGTGAGTCAAACATCTAATAAGTGTTCAAAGTAGTGTAAATAATCTGCCAAGAAATTCTCTGGGTGAAATCACTCCATATGAAATCCTATTTGGTACTAGAATGATTGTCCAGGACCTTGATCGTCACACTTCAGTGGTAGAGCAAAAACCCTTTGAAATCAAAGACCGTTTGGTTGTTTTGCAGGACTTAAATGAAACCAGGAGAAGTCAAAGCAACACATTACAGAAGCCAACGACCACTGAAGGGGAACCACCCGTCCCAGAAAGGCCTGCCTAAATTCTAAAGATTGGGGATCTAGTCAGAGAAAAGATCACAGATATGAAGGAATTTGGGCCTTCTTGCAGATAACAGTACCTTGGCTAGGAATCCACGGATCAAGAACAGTGTTCCTGCCGCTCCTTGCTAGAAGAAAGGAGAACATGTTTGTATCCTTCGACCTGGTAAAGCCACATCATGTGAACAATTGTAAGTAGTAGGCTCAGTGGACTCCAAAAATGAAGCAGATGTCCAAATCTTGCTACTATCCAAGAGATTCATACTGAGACTCAACACCTTTGAGGACTTTGCAGTGCGAAAAGGACTAAGCAATAAAGCGATGGAACTTGTGCCTCTTGAGACCCAAATAACAGTTCATCAAGAAACTTCTGTCTACAATGATGTAGCATCTGACTATACTAATATTATAAGGGATCCAGTAGCTCCAGTGATTTCAAGAAATCCAAATGCAATACCTACAATTGACAGAACAGCCTCTGGCTATTTCATTAACTTTGATACGTTTTCCGAGGATCCCAGTGAGCCTCAAATCACGCCAGCAAATAAAACTTTTAAAGAACAAGCAACAGAACTTTTTCATCAACTTGAAAAAACGTATCTGATTTCACCATGGGTTGAACTTTGTATTGTGCTAGGCGTACTTTTTCTCCTACTTTGGCTAATTCTTTTATTAAGTTTGGGAATGCTGATAAATGGAAGATATAGTAAAATGGACACAGCAAGTAAGAACACCAACTTACTCCTCAAGCCACACAAATCATCTCATCGTGAACAAAGAGACTTGACATAGGTGAACATCACAGCTGTTCCTATACCTGGTGGTTTAGCATGGGACACAACAGATTGACCTCTTTGGCCATGCAGAGCTGTTGAAGATTCCACATCAATTCAAGGTTTCCTTGAGTGACTTTGTTTCACCCAGCACATTTTCTGATGATTGGGACTTTGAGACTGTTAATATGATGTCAGACTTAGAGGTGTCTGCAAAATTTACAAAACATGAATACTTAGAAGGTTCATCAGATTATGAACAAAAGTTCTGTTATAATCACTATGGTCATCATTATTTGCACAAATCTGCAAACCCTAGAAATGTTTATACTTTCAATCAATGGGAACACTGTCCAACACCACCAAAGGGTAGCTCAAAAACATTCTCTGAAAAATTTCCATACTTCTCAGGTTTTAATGTCTCCAATGCAGAAACATTTTACATAAAAAATGTTAAGAAGACTGGAATGAAAAGTATGTTTAATACTAAGCAAATGTATTCTGCAGCCTTTTATACCCAGCTGTCCTCATTAGGTTTTGCCTTTTGGAGTGACAACATTGAAACAAAAACTGTCTGGGGTACAAAAGACTTGGAAGTGCAGGGAATAGAAGCTTTATTTCAAGCCTGCATTATCCCTGAACAAATAATGTTTTTGTACGACACTGTGCAACAGACATCCTGTCTTGGTTTAGCCAAGATAAAAGATTTGAACAAACCGTCTATACCTGCACCTACACCTGATAGTAAAAACACTTCAGAAGGGCAGGTCGACGTAAAAACAATTTTACTTAAAAACAGAACTGATTGGAAGAAATGGTTAATCTGGCCCACAGACGCAAACAACTGTCAAGATAGATTCCTGAATAGGACAAAAGGGTTTGCATTCACTAGGCCAGATCCAAGATATATCCAGAGACAACATCCAGGGATAGTAACAACATACAGTGTAGGAAAACTGTGCCTTGACTGGCTACAAAAATTCTCACTAACAGGTAAAAGAACACTTACCTTTACTTAAAGATGGTGTTGATTTAAGGGACTTCTTACAAGCTCCTGTGAAACGGCGTCATGAATGTCTTGTATACGCTGCTATATATGCCATTTATAATGAAGCTTGGAAAGCCGCACAAGCAGAGACTGCAGAACGAATACGAGCAATTGATTGTATTATTTAGAGAACGCTCTCTCTGTAGTTGACAATGGGTTAACGACTCATCAAAATGTATTCTTTGGACAGCATTTTATCCTCTACCATTGACGTAATGGGATAGGACTTGCTCATGCTACAGCATGGACAGTCACAATTGCGTTCTATACTGCTTTTAGGCTGGATGTTACAAAATCTTCGTTCTGGATATGTGCCATGGTGTCTAATCAACACCACGTCATTGTTTTCTATATTTAACCGTACAGATAAACAAATCACTCTGGCACAAAGAGGAACAGACTATACAGTGCTGAGCATTGAGAAACTGGAAAGATTACTATTAACTGTTTCGGAAAAACCTGCAACAGAATTGCTAATACACGGAACAATCACTCTTCCTGTCACAATTTTCAATTTTCAGTATTGTTTGAAACATATACTAGCTTGCGTGTATGAAAGGTTGGGTAAAGAATACATTAAGTCAACCTGGGAATTACCATATACACACAGATGTTGGAGTGGGGGAAAAGAAGTATTTTTTAGTGGTACAAACTGCAAAAGCGCACTAAGCGGTACACTTTTATGTCGGGGTATTAATTTTATCTTCGACCAACTTATCCTGCCACCTGCAAGGTTCTCCAGCTGAAGTGATGGATCCAATTTTTAGGCAGCTTTCTAACTGAAGCTATATTATGTTGAATTATCACAGCTGCTGTGGCATGCTGCCAGGAATAGCCTACCTCGTAACTGTCAGCCAGGATCACTTGTATGCAAGTATTGTTTCCTAAAACTAAGACAGCCGGGGAGTCGCCGCTATGCCCTTCACCGAACATCTTTTACAAAAAACTGTGCCACTGACCTCGTCCAAAGCAACGTATGAACTAGAAGTAGCAAGGTCCTCTGCAGAGATACATGCCCTTTTATTGACAAACTGCCCTGTACATTTCGTAGAAATGTTGGGTCGTAGCTTAAAAATGTCTGATACCAGTGGTATTGTACATGTATTTAAGACATGCACCAGCCTGACCCGAGAGTATCTGAGCGCTTTACAGTGGATACATTGCAAAGATAACAAACTAGACAAGAGAAAGTGACTAAGTAATGCATGTCTATGTTGAGGGGGCAGCTTCGTATTCGAGGGAACATACGTTTCGTAGTCTCACTGACAGGGTGATGGAGTGGAAATTAAGAGTCTGCTACCCCACTCTGAGAACGCCTATTGACTCCCTGGGGCATGATTGAGGAACAGGATTTTGAGTTGGCTTTTGAATTTTACAAAGGAGGGGTTGGTTCTGATGTGGGGGGTGCCGGAGTTCCAGATATTAGGCGAGCTTCTGGCGAAGGAACGAGTCGCAGTTTTTATTTTTCGAGTTTTTGGCGGGATGAGAAGGAGGGAGTTCGGGCTTCTGAGGTTCCTGGCTTGACCGGCTTTTTTGAGTTTGTCCGCCAGGTATTTGGGTTTGCCGGTATATAGGACTTAATGAGTGAGGCACGCTACTCTGAATCTGATCCTCATTTCAATTGGGAGCCACTTAAGTTCACTGAGAGCAGGAGAGATGTGGTCAAATTTCTTTATTCCGATGACCATTCTGGCTGCTGCATTCAGAGTTGTTTTGAGGGGAGCTAGGTGTGACTTTGCAATTCCTGAGAGGACTGCGTTCCCATAGTCTAGCCTTGACCGTACCAATGTTTGAGGTGGTCCTTTTACAGGGGTGGCTCCAAAACAATCTCGTCAGAAAATCCCTCCTCATCTTACAAAAGCCCCAATCCATCTATCTCCTCCAGAGGATATTTCTGGGAGGATACAGAGTGAATAATTCCTACCTGTCTGGAACTCCATCAGAACAGACAAGTGGGTAAGACAAATTATCCACTGTGGTTATTGCCTAAAACTCGCCTCCACTCCCCCAAATATCTTTCCCAGGCAATTTTCAATGTCATCAGAACATCTGACCCTCCTAAAACAGGGGGTTCTCTCCCCGTTACAAAAACATGCAATAGAACCAGTACCCTTGCCTCATCATGGCACAGCGGCTTACTTCCTAGATTTCCTCATTCAAAAAAAGGACGGCTCTGTCAGACCAATACTGGAACTAAATTCAGTCAGATCACTTCCACATGGTCACCCTCCAACAGGTGCGCCCATTAATTCAACAAGGCAACTTTCTGTCCACTCTTGATTTAAAGGATGCCTACTTCCATATTCCCACTCATTCAGGTCACTGAAAATCTCAGGTTCATAGTGGCTGTTCAACAATACCAGTTAAAAGTTTTCCCGTTCGGAAAGAACACAGCACCCAGAGTTTTCACCAAGTGTCTCGCAGTAGTTGCTGCTCACTTAAGGAGGCAACACAATTACGTGTTCACTTATATGGACGACTGGCTCATGAAAAACCAAGTCACACTGCAACTACGTACACCTCACCTGCAAAACAATTCAGTTGCTTCACGACTTGGGATTCACCAAAAATGTCGCCAAGTCCCACCTCCAACCAACCAACACACAAATGTATCTAGGAGCTACAATAGACTCTTCCAAAGCTCTAGCATACCCCAACCCAGTCAGAATATGCAACATACAGGCTCTTATATCACAATTTCAGCCTCCACACCAGCTCGAGTGTTCATGCAATTAATCGGGATGATGGCCTCTTGCATTCTAATCATCCCTTATGCAAAACTCCACATGCGTCCTCTACAGGAATGCTTAGCACATTAATGGAACCAAGCTGAAGGTCAGCTAACAGATCTGGTGTTGGTGGACAGTCGCACATATCACTCTCTGCACTGTTGGAACACACAAAACGTTTCCAAATGGCGGCTGTTGCTCGACCCGGTTCCACAGATCGTGCTAACAAACACATGGCTCGCTGACCGGGGAGCTTATCTCCAAAACCTTACCATTCAAGGCATATGGACTACTCAACAAAAACAATTCCACATAAACAACCTGGAATTACAGGCTATTATTCGGGCATTAAAATCATTTTAACTCCATCTAGTAGGCAAAGCTGTCTTAGTCCATACGGACAACATTACAGCAATGTACTACATACAAAAGCATGGAGGGACACACTCTCCACAGCTTTCACACTTAGCTCAATGCCTATGGAAATAAGCCATTCCACAAAACATATCTCCTTGCAGAACACCTCTCGGGAGTACACAATCAAATTGCAGATCTGCTCAGTCATCAACAACAGATCCACCAATGGGAACATCATCCTCAAGTTCTTCTTCCAATCTTACAAATGTGGGGCTACCCAGAAATAGATCTGTTCGCCACACACCAAAACGCCCAACCTTCGCGTCCAGGTATTCACACCCATTGTCCACAGGCAATGCGATATGGACGAACTGGTCAGGGAAATTTGCTTACGCTTTTCCGCCTCTCCCACTCATTCCATTAGTAGTTCGCAATCTCAAACAGCATTCCCTCACACTAATCCTAGTTGCTCCCACATGGGCTCGACAACCCTGGTTCACAACTCTATTAGAAATGTCAGTAGTTCCTCATCAAAAACTACACCTCTCGCCCAAACTTCTCACTCAGAACTTTGGAGAGATGAGGCATCCAGATCCCAGTCAACTCAACTTTGCGATCTTGCACCTAAAATCTAAGTTTGGCTATCTTAATCCTCCCGTGAGACTGCATGAACGTCATTAAAGAGGCTAGACGTCCTACTACAAGAGCATGCTACACAGCAAAGTGGAAGCTATTTGTAATTTACTGTACAAACAATCAAATCAATCCACTAGACGCTTCCAATCAAAACATTACTTGCTATCAATTACTTACAACGCTGTAACCTAGCATATACATCTATAAGGCTACATCAAGCTCCAGTAGCATTTTATCTACAAAAAAGACAACACTTGTCTTTGTTTCGAGTACCAGCTATTAAAGCTTTTATGGAAGGACTTAAAAGAATAATTCCCTCTAGAGTTCCACCCTCTCCAGTGTAGAATCTTAATATCGTCCTTACAAAGCTCATGGGCCCACCAATTTAACCTCTGCACAAACGTGAACTACAATTCCTCACTTGGAAAGTAGCCTTCCTTATAGCCATCACATCTCTTAGAAGAGTGTGTGAGCTTCAGGCACTAACCATACAAGAACTACTTTTGCAAATTCATCACAACAAAGTTGTGTCTGCCTTTCATCTTAACCAGTCTGTTGAACTATAAGTATTTTTCCCTCAACCAGACTCAGTGGCATAAAGAGCTCTTCACACGCTATGCTTTAAAAGGGCACTACTCTATTCCATTGAAAGAACTTTCGAAAGACTAAACAACTCTTTGTTGCTTTCTCCCCGCTTCATAAAGGCAATCCCATTTCAAAAGCAGGTATTACACGGTGGATTGGTAAGTTCATACAAATATGCTACCTTAAAGCAAAGCGTACATTAACCATTCCCCCTAGGGCTCATTCTACATGCAAACTAGGGGCTTCTATGGCCTTCTTAGGGAACATTCCCTTAGATTACAACTGCAAAGCTGTAACTTGGTCTACACCGCACACATTTACAAAACACTTATGTGTAGATGTTCAAGCAAAACAACAAGCTAGTGTGGGCCAGGCCGTCCTAAGAACACTTTTTCAAACCACTGCAACAGATGCAGGTTAGCCACTGTCACAAACAAAACTGCTGTATAGTCTATGCAAAGTATATAATCTACAGCTCATAGGCCTCGAATGGAAAATGCTACTTACCCGTATGCATCTGTTCTTGGCATGTAGAGCTGGAGATTCATATACACCCTCTCGCCTCACTGGGTACCTTTATCTGTTGCAGTGTTATTTTACTTAGATACAACACACACGGATCTCTCTTTCTATTTCTTACTAACTCCATCATCAACCTTTATGGCGAAAACATTCTGGAGATGGAGTCGATGCCCATGCGCACTATCATCAGAAGGAGTCACCTATCTCACGACTACAAAGAATTCTTCGAACAAGAAAAAACTGCAAACATCCAAGCACAACACCAGATGGCGATCAATGCAAAGTATATGAATCTACAGCTCTACATGCCAAGAACAGATGCATACTGGTAAGTAGCATTTTCCTTTCTCAAAGTCCTTTCAGCACTCTGACGACCTTTGTCTCTTTTTTGATCAGCAGCCACAACTTCCCATGGATACACATGAAAATGCTACCTGAATATAATTTCATTGTTCTTTCCTGCTAACCTATTTGTTAAATGTTTTTTAAAGGGCACCAATGGTCCGGTCATTCTTACTAAGCGCGTGTGCGTTTAAGCATTGTTCTTAATGTTTAAATGTTGTCCTTTTATGTGTTTGTATCTTTACCTTTCATTTTTCCTTCTTCATTACTAGAGCTGCTTTCCATTCCTTCATGCTTTATTTTCTTTGCATCTCTTCCTTCTCTACATTTTCTTTTCTTCAATATGGCTAATTTCAATAATAACATTTTATCCTTAAATGTTAAAGGTTTAAGACAACCTGTGAAACGTATTAAAATGTTAGCTTATTTACGACCAGTTGCTTTCTGTATATTCCTATCGAGTAAGTTGGTGGGTTTTTATAAATTTGTATACCCAGATACCGGAAAGTAGTAGGGCCACGGCAATCATGTTTACCAAAGAGGATGGCTTGCAGACAGAGATAGTCCCTGAAAGGGAATGCATGCGATTTCCCGAAATGCATGGCAACTCCTGTGAGGGATTCGAACTGAACAAAGATGCGAGCTACTGTGTGTAAGTGTTCCCGCAGATCCTTAGAGTAGATTGTCTCTTCTGCGTATAATGACCATGAATTGTATGATTAATAGGGATTCTCCTATCTAATGAATCAGCACATAAATGACCTGGGAAGGGCGCGAACATAAATAACATATTGTGAGGGGACATCCCTACCTTGTGTCCCTTTGTATATGATAGGCCTGTGACATATGGGCCCCTGGTACGCACCCAGTCTGTGGGGGAATTTTAGAATCAAACAATTTTATTCAGCAGGCACGTAGCAGTGAACACAGCTGAGCTGCCTACATCCACAGGCCGGCAGAGCAGAGTCAAATTGCACAGAACACAGTAACACAGCCATAGGGTCTACAACCCGGAGGGCGACCCGGCGAAGGTGGGCTAACAGCCAGGCGGTGAGTTCATGTAGGGAGGCGAGGCTGCTTTTTGTCAAAACCAGAAAAGAAAACAACCCGAAGGAAACCGAACCCTCCCGCCCCCCCAGTACCCAACCAACTCTAACTCCCCCCCCCCCATCCCCTCCCACCCTCTCCGCATCAGCATAGTTCAGAAAACCCTCCGAATCCCAGGGTCAGAGTCCCCGTTGCTGTCCTAAGACGACCTAGCAGCCATCATGCCATCATGCCACAGCCCCGGGCGGCTCCAAGGGAATAAGTTGTAAAATCTGGAGGAACTTGGGGCACGTGACCTCCCGCAGGTCCCGGGACAACAGGTGTATGAAGGGTGCCCAAAGTTTAGCATATGTGTCCCCTTTACCATCCACACACAGGGAAAGCCTCTCCATCCCCAGAAGCAGCCATAAGCGCCTAATCCAGTCCCTGGGGTCAGGGGCGTCCAGTGAGCGCCACTTCGAAAGGATCACCAGGCGCGCCGCCAGAAGCGCCAGCGCAATCTGTCTACCTCGAGGGGAGCGCAAGGGAAACGCCTTAGGGTGAGGGAGGCCCAGTAGTACATATTCCGGAGCCCTGGGAAAGACGATACCGAAAGCATTGTCTATGTCATCTAAAACTGCTTGCCAGTAGCGCACCAGCTTGGGACAGTGCCAGAGCAAATGGGAAAGAGTGCCTGTAGCGCCGCAGCCCCTCCAGCAAAGCTTCGAGCACTTGGGGTCCCACCCATGGAGCCTCGCCGGTGTGTGGTACCAATAAGTTACGATTTTGAAGGCCGCTTCCGCTCCCGCCACGTTCGCCGCTGTGTGGTGCGCGCGATAGAAAATTTTACCCCATTCCTTACTCGTTAGGGGGCGGCCCAACTCCGTCTCCCAACGAACCTGTGCCTTGGAGCGCTGCGGGTGGTGGCGTTTCATAATGAAGGCGTACAGCTCGGAGATAAGCTTGCGATCGTCTTTCTTGAAGGCCACCCAGCGTTCCAGAGGTGTCATTGGACGAGACATGTCCGCGATGTTGTCAGGAAGCGTCACCCAATGCGCCACCTGCGAGTAGTGGAAGGCGTCAGCCACGGTCAGCTCAAAGTACTCCCGGCGCAGCGTGGTGAACGGTATCAGCCCCTCCGGCTGAAAGAGGTGACCCACTCTCTTACAGCCCAGTTCCCTCCAACGCTGGAAGACCGGCGAGTCGCACCCGGGGGGGAAGTCCGGGTTGTCAACGATAGGCGTCAGTGGGGATGGAAAAGTGGTCCAGCCACGCCTGAGAGCTAGACGATCCCACACCGCCAGGGTCGGGGAGGTCACCGGGGAGGAGTAAAGGCCCCAGGATCTGTGTTTGCGTGGGAGCCATAGCTCGCGCCAGATGTTGCGCCCGGCCACAGTCTGGTCCATGAAGAGCCAGTGCTTGCTGGACAGCGGCCTATTCCATTCCAGAATGAAACGTAGGCACGCTGCCTGGTAGTACGCCTCCACGCACGGGAAGTTAAGGCCGCCGTCATCGCGCGGCGCCATGAGGCGGTCAATAGCGATGCGAGGGCGCTTATGGTTCCACAAAAAGGTGGTCAGCAACCGCTGGAGCTTTCGTAGAGTTCCCGTGGGGGGGCGCAGAGGCAGCATCTGGAAGAGATAGAGGATGCGGGGAAGGATCGTCATTTTGATCGCCGCGAGGCGGCCAAACCAGGCCAGCTGCAGCCGGGACCAGTCCGAGACAGACTTAGCCGTTTGGTCAATGAGGAGCCTGTAGTTGAGAGCAACCGTTTGCGCGAGCGTGGGCGCCAGCTGGATCCCGAGGTACGGGATGGCCGAGTGGACCCATTGGAACGCGAAATCGGCATCGAGGTCCCGGACCTCCTCTTCCGGCACCGAGAGGTTCAGGATTTGGGACTTCGAGAAATTGACCTTGAAGCCGGCCACCAGGCCGAAGT
The DNA here is from genome assembly GCF_964263255.1 of Lissotriton vulgaris. Classification (NCBI taxonomy): domain Eukaryota; kingdom Metazoa; phylum Chordata; class Amphibia; order Caudata; family Salamandridae; genus Lissotriton; species Lissotriton vulgaris. Next base: position 212,842 of record NW_028245577.1, on the reverse strand, counting down.
CTTCTAGCTCCCGGGAGAGATGTCTCAGTGAGGAGCGCGGGTGCGTGAGGGATAGGATGACATCATCCGCATAGAGGCTCACCTTGTGCTCCTCTGCCCCAAAGCGCACCCCCTGTACGTCCGCATTGTCCCGGAGGCGTTGCGCAAAAGGCTCCATATAGAGCGCGAATAACAGGGGCGAGAGAGGGCACCCCTGCCTCGTCCCCCGGGTGATCGGAAAGCAATCAGACCGACAGCCATTCACTCGAACAGCGGCTTGGGGGGAAGCGTAAAGGCAGCGGACCCAGCTAACAAACGAGTCCCCCAGCCCGAACTTACGCAGGACCGCAAACATGTACGACCAGTCAACACGGTCGAAAGCCTTCTCGGCGTCGATGGAGAGGAAGCATGCCTGCGTACGCGACCGGCGAACCAGATCCATCAGATGCAGGAGGCGTTTGGTGTTCTCCCCGCCCTGACGCGTCGGCACAAAGCCCACCTGGTCGGGTTCAATGATACCGTCCATAAACGGGCTGAGGCGAGCGGCCAGGATGCCCGAAAATAACTTCATGTCTATATTCAGAAGCGAAATGGGGCGGTAGGAGCCACACTCCTGGGGGTCCTTGCCTGCCTTATGAATAACAGTGACCACGGCCTCGGCCATGGACGGCGTCACGTTCCCGGACTCTCGGAAGGAGTTGAAGAGACGCGTCAGGAAGGGGGCCAGCGCGGGACAAAACTTCTTGTAGAAGGCGGCCGTAAAGCCGTCAGGGCCAGGCGATTTCGCCACCTTCAGGCGCGCAATCGCTGAGATGACCTCCTCAATGCGTATCTCGGCGTCTAGCGACGCAGCCGAGGTCTGCGACAGGGGGGTGATGTCACAAGACTCCAAGTATGCTTGTACTTTGTCTGGGTCCGGGGGGTCAGCAGAGTAGAGAGCTTGGTAGAAGCGCTGGAAGCTGTTCGCCACTTGTGCGTCAGCCACCTGTACCTCCCCATGTTCGTCCTTGACGGAGGACACCATCAATTGTTGCGTTTGCGCCCTCAGACGGTGCGCAAGCATCTTACCCCCTTTGTCGCCACTAAGATAAAATTTATGCCGCAGACGGAGGAGCGCGTATTCAGCCCTGTCCAGGTCAAGGTGTTTCAGCATGCGCCGTTTCGTCTCCAGTTCCCTCCAGACCCTTTGCGCCCCGGTCCGTTTATGTATCGCTTCCAGCCCGTGGACGTCCCTCTCGAGCTCCTCGCGCTTCTCTTCGCGCGCCTTCGCCAACGAGGCCGAAATCGCGATGCATTCCCCCCGCACCACCAGTTTAAGCGCCTCCCAAACCGAGCTAAGCGACATCCCGTCGGTCTCGTTGGTGTCAAAGTAATGCTTGATCGTGTCCTGCAAACGATCCACCACCGAGGCGGCGTTAAGCAGAGAGTCGCGCAGCCGCCAGCTCCCGCGCGCCCGCGTCCCGGCCCCTCCCGACAGCATAACCGAGATAAGCGCATGGTCAGAGAGGGAGCGCGGCGCTATCTCCGCAGAAGAGAGCCGGGAAAGCAGGGAAGAAGAGGCAAGGAAGTGATCCAGGCGCGCATAGGACTTGTGCGCAGCAGAGTAATAGGTGAAATCGCGCTCAGCTGGGTGCAAATGCCGCCACACATCATGGAGCCCCCCTTCTTGCAACCAAAGCAGACCCCCTTTGGAAAGCGCGCCAGACGCGTGAGAGCGCGCCTCAGACCTATCAAGCGCCGGATCCATCACCACATTCAAATCACCACCTACCAGGATCCCGGGATCAGGAGAAGCCAACACATCCGCGAGCGCTGAGGTCAAAAAGGCCTCCTGTTGCACATTTGGGGCATAGATGGAGCCTACCGTGAGTTGGGAGTCCCCCCATTGGATCCTAACCGCCAGAAAGCGCCCTCTAATGTCAACCACCTGGGATAGCACTTTACAATGGGCTTTCGCATTGATCAATATCGCCACCCCCTGTCTCTTTGTGCCACAGGAGGACCATATCTGGGTGGGGAAGCGCCTGTCCTTCATCCGCCTCGTGTCTTTGGCGAGTAGGTGCGTCTCTTGCAGGAGACAGATGTCGCCACCCGACCCCTCCAGCAGGGAGAGGATCGCCGCCCTCTTGACAGGGCTATTGAGACCTCTCACATTCAGGCTAACAACCTTCAAATCCCTCCCCATCTAGCAAGCAAAAGGAGCACTCTGCTGAGAGAAACTAGCGGCTGATGCGGAGAACCCTCCCTCCCCCTCCCTCCCCCTCCCCTGACCCACAACCCCCCCAGAACCTTCCAAGTCAAACCCCCCAAAACATACCCACCCCAACAACAACAAACCCCGACATGGACCCCAGGAGCGAACTACCAAGAGGGAACAAGAGTCTGTCAGTGAAGTCCCAAGGGCTGGGGGCATGGACTTACTCCCACCAGCCACCCAGATCCTGATACAGGACAATATACACGGGGAACGTGTCAGTACATTACCCATCAGTGTCCAGTAGGTCGGTCCCTCCACTGCCAGCCAGCCAAGATGCACAGGGGAAGAAGTTCAGCCAAACCATTCAGGGCCCCTCAGGCGAGACCGTCACCTTCGACACCGAGGCCACTGCTGCGTCACGCTCCTGCAGGCTGACGGACAAGTCCGGGCCCACTGGCTTGGACGACCTGCCCACGGTGTGCCATTCCTCGGAGCGGCGGCGAGACCCCGAGGTAGGCGATGGATGCTCAGCGGCCGGGTCGGCCTGCTCCATGCCCAACAGGTCACGGGCCACCTCCACTGAGCGCACCTGAATCAGCTTCCCCTTCCATCGGAAGACTAGCCTGAAGGGGTGCCCCCAGGAGTAGGGGACACCCTGTTCCTTCAGAAAAGCTGTGACCTCCCGGAAGCCCCGTCGCTTGGCCAGGGTGGTGGCCGCCAAGTCCTGGTAGAGCACAGGGCGATGGCCACGAAACAGAAGGGGGTCATGCTCACGGGCTTTCTTCAGGATCTTCTCTTTGAGTTGGAAGTTGTGGACGCACACCAGGATGTCCGGGGGGGGTGCGTTGGAGCCACGAGGCAAGCCGACTCTATGGGCCCTGTCCAGCTGGATCTCGCCGAGCTCCTCGTCCTGTAAGATGTGGCGGAACAAGCCGTCGATGTACTCGCGCAGGTCCGGCCCCTCACCTTTCCAAGGGACCGCACGAATACGAATGTTATTGCGCCTGGATCTGTTCTCCAGATCCTCCGTGTGTGATTGCAGGTCGAGGAATTGAGTGTTAAGGCGGAGGATCTCCTGCTGGAGCCCATGGATGTCCCCCGCCGTGTCCACGTCGTGCTCCTCGAGGGTCGCTACCCTCTCCCCGATGGCGTCGACGTCTCGGCGTACTTCCCGGAGGTCCGAGGCCAGCTGCGTCCGGAGTTCCTGTATGTCCTCCTTGATGGCCGCAAAGAGGTCGCGCATAAAGGCCTTGGTGGCCGGCGCCTCGCCCTCCTCTGGCGCCGCCGCTTTGTCAGGGGCCGTCGACGACCGCAGCGGAGAGCTTTTCAGCGAGGCCTCCTTCAGGGCTTTCTCCCTCTCCTTGTCCTTCTTGGTTCTGTTGGCCGTCATGGTGGCGGCGGACCCCCAGATGCCAAAAGCGCGCCTCCGTGCGGTCGCCGGGCGTGTAGCAGGGTCCGCAGGCGTAGTGCGCCCGGGCAACCGCGCTGTCCAGGGGCCAGCGAGCGTCAAATCCGTTGTCCACGGTAGGGGCTCACCACCCGGAGGCCCTGACCAGGCCGATGGCGCCGGGGGTGAGGGTGGGACTACCGCCCCCACGTGCTGTGTGTGCGCCTTTTCCACCACCGGCCCAGGCAGGAGGGGGGAGGGGATGCCGAATGGCGCCCCGCAGGTCTCTTCTCCCCGGGCAGGGCCCAGGCACACGAGTGTCTCCACAGAGCTAGCACTGTTCCACCAGGTGCAGCACGGTGCACCGCGCTGGGTATCCCCGCCAGGCGACACCACCGCCGGCCCAGGCGGGAGGGGGGGGGATGCTGGTCGGCGTCACGCAGGCCTCTCCTCACCGGCCAGGCCCCAGGCACATCAATGCCTGCTTAGTGCCGCTGCTGTCTCGCCGGGTCCAGCGCTGTGCCCCCTGCTGGGTGTCCTCTTCGGGCGCTCCCTACCGCTAGTCCAGGCGGGAGGGGGGAGGGGATGCTGGACGGCGCCACGTGGGCCTCTCCGCAACGGCCAGGACCCAGGCACGCCAATGACCTCTGAATGCTGCTACGGACCGGGTCCAGCGCTGTGCCCTCTGCTGGGAGCCTCCTTCGATTGCCTTCCCCCGCTGTCCTAGGCGGGAGGGGGGAGGGGATGCAAGCCGGTGCCACGCAGGCCTTCTCACTCTGGCCGCTCTCACCTCGTCGGGTCTGCCCCACCAGCTGCAGCGCGGAGCATCTCGGCGGGTGTCACCAGTGGCCTCCGGCGAACCTCCGTTGCGATGGGACGCCACAGCAATGGCGGCCCGCGCGATGTGGCACTAGTGCAGGCCGCCGAGCCGGGACCCACAGTGAGCAGCGCGCCGGCCGCGCGCACCACGGTCGCTAGGCGCCGCGCCGGCTCCACCGCCACCCAGCGCCGCGTCCGCCTCTCCGGGGCTGGAGCGCCAGGAACCGCACCCGCGGCTACCGGACCGTCACTGAGGCTGCCGGTGACACTTTGGAGACGGCAGTGAGGTCCCCTGCAGGGCTAGTTTAACGCTTTGCAGAAGCGGCAGCGGAGGGACCGAGAAAGACGTCCTACGCTGCCGCCATCTTGGCCACGCCCCCAAGGGGGGGGGAATTTTAGAATAGTTTGATCCACTGATTAAACTTGGAGGGTAACACAAAGCTCTGTAGGGTGGCCAACATGTAGTCCCAACCCAGTGTATCAAAGGCCTAGCGAAGGTCTAGTGATAAGCACCCCGCACCAGGAAGAGTCTCCGGGCAGGTGGACATGACATGACAGAGCCTGCATTTGTTTAATGATGTGCTCCGTGTGGGAACAAAACTGCATTGATCAAAGTGTATTAATTTCTGTAGAAGAGGAAGGAGGCCAACGGCCAGTATTACGGAGTATTTTGTATTCCGTGTTAAGTAATGAGTGGTCTGTATGTGGAAATGTCAGTATAATCTCTGTCAGGTTTTGGCAGTGATGTCACCATGGCCTGCACTGTAGTGGGAGGCAGTGACCCTGCAAGTAAAGCTTCCCAATATAGCCCCTCTAGCAGAGGAGCCAGCTGCGAGGTGAAAGCAGCATAAAATTGCAGCGGGAGGCCTTCTAGCCATTTGGATTTCAGCAACTGGTATTGGCGCTGCAGGTGACTTTTTTGCATCCGCACTGCTTGGGGTAAATGGGCCGTATCCAGGTAGCTTTCAATCGCCAGCAGGTCCACCTGTTGTGGGGCAAGGTGAAGAGACTTGTAGTAGTCGTGTAAGGCCTCATTATTTTCATTTTGGGTAGTTACTAAGGTTTGCATCGGGGTAATAATCTCAAGTATCTGTGTGGGAGGCGGAGTGTTTCTAATCAAGTGTGCTAGCAGGGTGCCCGGTCTGGCTGCCTCGGTGTGCACTTTCTGTGAATATGCACGCAAATCTGACTCGCAGCTGCTCAAGAAGTTTTACATACTCTATGTGGGCATTCTGGAGCTCTTTCGCCTTGTCTGTGCTCAGAGCCGGCTTGTGCTAGAGCACACTCAGGCTCCCCTCCACTCATCAAGTGCTGGGTGACTGTTTAGCGTACACCCACCACCAAGCCAATCGCTGTCCCACGTATGATCTATTTTGAATACTTCCCATTATGTCATTGTGGAGGAGGCTGTAGGAGTATTCTCTGTGAAATAGGTGTTGATGGTCGAGGACTTGGTGGAACACAAAACGCCGTCTTCTAGGAGGCGGGTATCAAGTCTCCAAGTGGAGACTGGGGTGGAGACTCGTCCCCAGGAAAGAGTTACTCCCAATGAGTTATGATCTGAGACGGCTTTACCAATATAGATAGTGTGTGTAATTTTGTGTAAACAATGACCGACTGCAAAATATGCAGGCTATCTGTGTTTGCAATTCATGTGTCGGTGAGTAATAGGAATATTTCCTCCTACCTATATTTAGACTAAGTGTTGCATCCCTCAGTGACCATCCCTGTGCCCAAGTCTGTAGGGCTCCAGCCTGTCTGATTTAGGTTGCGCCCGGGGGTGGGGGGTGGGATCGGTCCAATTTAATATCCAAGATTGCATTGAAGTCCCCATCCAATATCCAATCCACTAGTGTAGTTTCCACCTGGGTAGGAAATGTGTCCTGTTCTGTAATAGACTCCCGAGCACTATTGGCGTGCAATCCAGAGTGCCACGAACCAGAGTATACCTGCCATTAGTGTCTATACGCATATCTTGTGCAATGAAAGGGACCCCCAACCCAAATCGCAACTCCCTGCGCAAACGCAGATTCTTGTACAAAATAGCTGTCCCTCCATTTCTTTTGAAGTTTTGTAACCTCTGAAGCAGACAAATGGGTCTCAAACATTCCTAGTGGTGAAATGATAGTGCTCAGTTGTTGCCATGTGCTCTTTGTATGTATGTATGTGTGTTGTGGTATCTGTGCATTCGTCCTGGTCAGGTCTACTGTGTCCGAATGAGAACCATGCAGCACCATTCTTTAACCCCCAAGAATACGATAATACTAGGTCCAACCATGGAACCTTGTTCTACCAAACATACATAGCAACGTAACATAACCATTTAGTTGCAGGACAGCAGCTGCCAATTGGGCCATGTAGGCGTAACAGTCAGTGAGGACACCCAGGAAGTCCTAGCGTGCTCACCCAGGTGGACATTTGCTTCCCCGCCCTGGGGCCCGGACAGCCCATGCATCCCCAATAGATTTATACAACAATGGTTACACCCATCCGTCTCCAGCCTACCAAAATGACACATCCGTAGGAATGTTTTCTGAGCTCAAGGGGCATTTACCCATAGCGGGAGAGCGTATCCGAGTATATCCCTCAGTCAGTACACCCATGTTGTAGCACAGAAGAATAAGTTATATGCAACAATATCTAACCACCATCTATAGCGGAGGTCTTCAAACTTTTGTAGGTTGAGCCCCCCCAGCTGATTTTTTTTTTAGATGTTGGGACCCCCCACCACCTGACAGAAATGTCTGGACTCGACCGCCACGCGCACATTCCGGGCATATTCAGCGAATAACATTCAATACAATAAGAGTGCTTAGTAAACTGCAGGTTTGTGAGTAGGTGGGTGTGGTGAAATGACAGAGGCTTATTACACAGCTCAAATGAATACATAATTCTTATTTATAAGCCTGCCTGTGTAATTTTAAAATAAACTTTCAGGGACATTTTAAGGATTTTGGGGCCTGTGGGCCAAATGTATTTTTGGGGCCCCAGCTTTGATTTTATAATCAAGTCTCTGCTCTTTCATGCCTTCTTTGGTCAAATACTAAATGTGTGTACATCGGATATTCAGGGATAGTGATGTGTGTTTTCTGTATGTGACACAACAGCAGTTCACTAATATTACTGTAAATAATCTGTCACCACCTTTTTTTCTCATATGTGAGGTCATGTATTGATCTAAAATAAACTTTTTATATGGAAGTCGCATGACGCATAAACACATTTTGTCTGTAAAATGTATGTAATAGACTTTTACACATTAACAAGCATTGGAAATGCAATAGGTCTCGCAGCATTAGAGTTAGTGCTTTTAGAATTGTTTATGGGTTTTTGTGTAAGTCTTTAGCATTTTTGTTTCCTGTAGCCAATGCTAAAGAATTAAAAAAAAAAAGCCATAAACATTTCTAAAAGCTCTAACTCAAATGCTCCGAGACCTATTGCACTGTGTGAGGGTGAGGGGTTGAGGGTGAGTGAGGGTGGGTGAGGGTGAGTGAGGGTGAGTGAGGGGTTGAGGGTGAGTGAGGGTGAGGGGTTGAGGGTGAGTGAGAGCGAGGGTGAGCGAGGGTGAGTGAGAGTGAGTGAGAGTGAGGGTGAGTGAGGGTGAGGGTGAGTGAGGGTGAGTGAGGGTGAGGGTGAGTGAGGGTGAGGGTGAGTGAGGGTGAGTGAGGGTGAGTGAGGGTGAGTGAGGGTGAGTGAGGGTGAGTGAGGGTGAGTGAGGGTGAGTGAGGGTGAGTGAGGGTGAGTGAGGGTGAGTGAGGGTGAGGGTGAGTGAGGGTGAGGTTGATGTTGAGGGGTTGAGGGTGAGAGGGTGAGTGAGGGGTTGAGGGTGAGTGAGGGTGAGTTAGGGTGAGGGGTTGAGGGTGAGTGAGGGTGAGGGGTTGAGGGTGAGTGAGGATGAGTGAGAGTGAGGGTGAGTGAGGGTGAGGGAGGGTGAGTGAGGGTGAGGGAGGGTGAGTGAGGGTGAGGGTGAGGGTGAGTGAGGGTGAGGGTGAGGGTGAGGGTGAGGGTGAGGGTGAGGGTGAGGGTGAGTGAGGGTGAGGGTGAGTGAGGGTGAGTGAGGGTGAGGTTGAGGTGTTGAGGGTGAGTGAGGGTGAGTGAGGGTGAGGGCGAGTGAGGGCGAGTGAGGGTGAGGGCGAGTGAGGGTGAGTGAGGTGGTGAGGGTGAGTGAGGGTGAGTGAGGTGTTGAGGGTGAGTGAGGGTGAGGGTGAGTGAGGGTGAGGGGTTTTGGGTGAGTGAGGGGGAGTAGTTGAGGCTGAGTGAGAGTGAGGGTGAGTGAGGGGTTGAGGGTGAGTGAGTGAGGGTGAGGGGTTGAGGGTGAGTGAGGGTGAGGGTGGGTGAGGGGTTGAGGGTGAGTGAGGATGAGTGAGAGTGAGGGTGAGTGAGGGGTTGAGGGTGAGGGGTTGAGGGTGAGGGTTTGAGGGTGAGGGGATGAGGTTGAGGGTGAGGGGTTGAGGGTGAGGGAGGGTGAGTGAGGGTGAGGGGTTGAGGGTGAGTGAGGGTGAGTGAGGGTGAGTGAGGGGTTGAGGGTGAGGGGTTGAGGGTGAGTGAGTGAGGGTGAGGGGTTGAGGGTGAGGGTGGGTGAGGGGTTGAGGGTGAGTGAGGATGAGTGAGAGTGAGGGCATTTCCATCGCCAGCGGGCAGCCGGGGACGCAAAAAGGGGAGGGGCGAGGTACACAACCACACATGCAGACAAAGGGTGCACTTCCTGACACATAACAGGTTCTGATGCCCGGGGCTGCAGTTTTCTGCCAGGTTTCATCTACACCGCTTACAAAGCCAATGCCTGGACTCTGATGCGGCCTGCAGCTGAACAGGGCTCGGGAAGTTTTGTGTTCTGCTACTGGAGCAGCCAAGCTGGGCTGCGGTTTCAATTCGGAAAACTGGAGCAAATGTTTGTGATAAATTGCACCAAACCTAACACCCATGGCAATTAAACTCAGCCCCGCTCGCACGCAAATGCCATGTACGGAATTAACGGTAAATCACCACGAAGGTTGTGTTTAGAGAGAAAGAAAGGGGCGTCTGTTCTCCCCAGCACAGGGGGGGCAGCACGGCCTCATACTGAGAGCCCTGTGAGCCACACGAGAAAGACTGGCAACAAATCACCTATGAGAAACCATGCACAACCACCGCATAATTACATATGCTCTATAAAAAACCTACCTACAAATCAAAAAGGATTTTAGCAGCTAGTACCCAACAGGCGGGATCTATCAAGGTCCCAACATTAAGATCTGTAAATGAGTTACAAAAAAGCGTGCTATGACAGGATATATCGAACAGGAAAACAGAAAAACCACCCTGAGTTACCAGGACGCTCTTCGCTGTCCTCAGATGAACATCTCCCCTTATGAAGTTCCTGTATTGTAAGTGCCAGCGGGGCAGTTCAATACCAGAGTTTAAGACGGTCACATAAAATGCATTTAGATACAATAACACGAAATGGTACTTATTGATATAGTCAATATTAGTCTCAACAGTGTGTGAATGTTTCTGTGCTTTTCGAGAGGAGCAATGTTTTTTTAAACCAAGAACTAGTTCATTTTAATCTGAGAAAGCTCACCTGAAGGGCACGTCTTGGGAAGGCGAGGCTGCTTGCGCCACTAATGATTCCAGAAATATACCCATCTAGTTACCAGCTTTACATGGTAACGAGACAATACAAGCCGCAACTTCACCGAGCCTGAAAGGGCCCCTTCTGGCTGCAGTAATACCCTCCGCGAAGTACCTGGGTGACCTTTCGCTTGCAGTCAGTGTGTATTAATTATAAAGCGCCTGCCAACCCATTCTAATCAATGCAAACCCAGCTCCAGTTTCTCCAGCGGTGAGACAAAAAAATGTTTTGCCGCGTTACACTCCAACAAAGCACGGCTCTCCTGGCCAGACACAGCCTGGAGCGGGCTATTGCTGCCATTGCAACTAGAGCACACTAAATTGCCTCTTATTTGTTACCATCCATAATTGATGGACAGATTGAAATATAGCTGCCGCTGTATCACGGAGCGGGTCTACTGAAAGGATGGGGGAGGGTGGGAAGCTGTAATGCTCGGTTTGCTCCTGCACTAAATATTTCCTTGCAGAGACGCGGCTCGGAGGTGGAGCCCCTCGGACGGAAGGCAGTGGTGGGGGGTGGTCGCCAACGGGTGCACGGAACAGTATTACATACACTCTTTTCCTTCTCTGAGGGACTTGTCTTGGAGGTGCAGCCCCAATGAAGGGAGGAAAGAGCTGAGGGATAGGAGAACGGTAGGGCCTGGTGAAGAGAGCTAGAACGTTTAGTCTGCTTTTTGCACTACACCACTCCATGCAGCGACAAGTCCTGGGGGTAAAGCCGGTGGGAGGGGGAAGAGGGCATAGTTGTGAGGGGGCGGGGAGGGCCCGGTGTAGTGCGGGAAAGGCAGGGAGCGGTAATGCTCAGTCTTAATTCCTCATCACTCTCTTCTCTGCGGGGGCAAGTCTTGGAGGTGGAACCCCAGGGAGAGGGGCGCGCACAGATGGGGAGGGAATGGTGTGGAGGGCCTCGGAAAAGTAGGGAAGGTACAGGAAGATGTAAAGTACAGTCTCTTTTCTGCACCCTGTCATTCCTTCTAAAGTCAAAGCTTAGAGATGGAGCCCACGGAAGGGAAGAGGCACAGAGCTGGAGAGCAAGTTGTGGATAAATGAGATTCACTTTCTGATTTTTCCTCCTGCCAATTTTAGAGAACAGAGACTCTCGCACAACAATCTATTTATAGTCTAAAGCATGCCCTGCCTCACCTTGTCCACTTTGTGGTAGCAGATCAAGCCGTCTGGGCCAAGAAAGAATGTGGAATGAGCATCATAGCATCTGTAAAACAACAAGCCTTTCACCGTAACACGGCGGGCAGGGGAGGGGGCGGGCAGGGGAGGGGGCGGAGAGGGGAGAGGTGCGACACGGCAGGAAGACGGAAGGAAGAGAGGGGAGGGGGAGGAGAAATGCGACACGGCGGGAGGGGGCGGAGCGGGTAAACAAAGACGGACGTGCACGCGCACGCGCTTTTAAGGTCAATGCGCATGCGCATAAGCTCAATGCGCATGCGCATTGACCTTAAAAGTCACGGGCACTGCAAGGAATCGCCACGATTCCTTGCAGTGTAGATAAAGAGTGGATAAGTCGCAATAGTCTCGCTTGCTCGATGCACATGCGCATCGACAGGCGAGACCTAAAAATGAATGGTTGAAAAACGATATTTACAACATTGTGTTTTAAAATGATTCAAGGTCATGAGGCAGAACTGTAGAATAGAGCTGGCACTTTCAGACCCACCCAACCCCTTTATTTATTTATGCGTTTTTATATAGCGCAGACTTTACCCGAAGGGGTCAGAGCGCTTCACAATAGGAACAGAACTGATACATGAGAGAACATTACAAGTGAACAAATTACAAAAGCAAACGCTAAATTACATGAGGCAAAAGTGACAATGATGAGTAAACAAATACAAGAGGAAGCAAACGGAGCATTATGTCCCTGGAAACTTTGTCTCCGTTCTGGGAAGAGCTAACTCTCCCAGGAGGGGGTTAATTCACAGAGCTGACATGCTTCAGGTGCAGTGGGAGGCGAGGGGTCTCCTCTGCTAAAACCAAAAGCGCGTCCCACTGCAGCTGAAGCTGTCAGCTCTGTGATTAACACCCTCCTGGGAGAGTTAACATAACAAAAGAACGGGCACCTCCTGCGCTATCGATCTCCCCTCCCTCCCCCTTCCACATACCGGAGTCCGGAGTGCTTCAAGAAGACTTGCACGGACAGACAGACGACTGCAGGGCACAAAGGTCAAATTGAAGTGGAGTGCGCGCCCCCCCTGGGAAGGTGTCGCGCCCCCCACAGATTGAAGAACACTGCTCTATAGCATTTTAGCTTGTAACCCTCCCGCTCAGGAAACGTCTGCCATACAAGCATTATAGCACAAAGAGAAGGTAAAATGCAGTATTATTAAGTACCCCTTCATAGCAATTAACTTGTAACCCTTCAGTTCAATAAGTCATTTGCGGTATGTGGTGTCATGGAGGGGAAGAGTGGCTGACTATTGTCTGATTCAGAGTGAATCGTGTTGCCCGATGAGGATTCGTCATCAGTAAGTGGGCTTTTTCCCCGAAGTGTGGCTGCAGACAGTTTGGCTGCCCAGTGACCCTCCAGCATCTGCTCAGGAGTGGGCAACCGGTCTTTGTGGCGTCTCTGCTTTTTGTGTCAAGACTTAGTCTGTATTCTCTGTGTAGCCTGTTCGGCAGGGTGCTCGAGGGCCACATCAACAGGGAGGTCGGGGAAGGTGTGTTTGACCCATTCCCAAGCCGCAGAAGGAGTGTCGAAAAAGGTACTTTTTTGGTTGTGAATGATTGAGTCTGGCGGGGTATAGCAGGGCATATTTCAAATTCAGGGATTAAAGGTGTTTGATCCCTTGATACGAATCACGCTGATTCTGGACATGCAGGATGTAGTCCAGCAACAAAGAAACACGTGGTGTTGTGTCTGATTGGTGCCTTTTCACGTGCAGTGCAGAAACTCATGTCGCATTCCCTGTAGTTGAATATTCCGGCTAATGTATGGTGAGGGGGCACCCCCAGATTTTGGATCAAGTTGACTGTTGCACAGTGATTAATTTCCCACATCTCTGCAGCTCTTGCATGCTTTGCTCAGATACCCTTAGTGGGCATGGTAGATACTGCAATTATTATATCCGAGCAACCTATATTGTCAATCAGTTGAGTTGTAATTGAACTCTTTAATAGTGAGGCTGTCAAATTTTCGACCATGGAAATTAAACTTAAAAAGTGAATTGCTGTCTACAATTTGTTGCTTCTGATGTTAAACCTTGTGTTTGTAGTTGAAACTTGTATGTTCTAGGTTACCATATGGGGGGTGGGGGGGGGGGGGGTTCTCGGAGCTTTAAGAGGTGCAAAAGCCTGAGAGGTTATCATTTGTGCCTTATTTTCGCATCCCTACTTTTTTTCTATGTACAAAGGCATTTTTATAGATTTCGGCACATTCAGCCATTATTTTACTGTTTATAGTTACTTTGAACTCTTGGGGTACACCTTAATGGCTCACACAAGCTACCAATGAAATGTCTGGAGTTCAGAGGGATGACTTGGATATACAGTTGACGTGGCCTTGATTCACCAGTGATAAGTTACTAAGCACCGTAGGTGTACAGAAGAGTGTCTACTAGTTGCCCCCAGTTTCCGTGAATTATCCTTATGTAACCAGCAGCTAGAAAACGTGTTTGTGCCTTTATAGAAGTAATAAACAGTGCTATCTTTTAGGTCTCGCCTGGCGACGCAGCGCGTAAGCGCTGTTGCCAGCGAGATCTATTGTTGCTGACTTGCCTCGGAAGGGAGATAGGCACGCGCAGGGCGAATGGAGGTTGTGAACGCGCACGTACAGCCACGTGGTGTGCACATCTCCTGTCCCCCTTCAGTTCTCGCAAGCCAGCATGCAGTTTCACTTTTTTATTTTTATGCTCACGCATGCTCAGTTTAACATAATTGCCTTCTGGCCCCCAAAAGGGGCTTTTAAATAAACTCGCCCCATTGTTGGAGCGGCCCGCAACGGTGGGTCCGCTCAGGAAATAAACCTGGACACTGTGCCTTCATCGGCGCAACCACTGGACAAACGGAGAATACCCCACTCACCCGGTCTGCGGGGGGAACTCCTCATCTGGTGTTAACCTCCTGAACGGCAGTAGGCTGCGACGCGCTTCCGGAGCACTCCAGCTCCTCTGTACTTCTGCCAGCATGACGCGGGGCTCTCTCCTCAGTCATGGGAGCCCCACACTGCTATCTGCCGCTCTTCACCTGGGCCTTCTCCTGGGAACTGGGACTTGAGCTCCCGCACTGCCACTCTGGCGCCAGGGCTCCCTCTTCACCACGAGAGCCCCAGAAGGGGACAGGATCTGCCTGCACTGGTCGCACATGCCGGCACTGGGCACGAGCCGCAGGACACGCGAAAGTTACAGGTACCGTGTGGACAGCCCTCGCCCTCCCAGGTGTCCTCCCAGGCCTGGATGTGGAGCTGCTTTCTGTTTTGCTTGTTTTACATGTTAGCGTCCTGCGCGCACCACGTGACCATTTGTGCCTGCTTTTTACTTTCGCCCTTCCCAGCCCCGGTGTACCTGCCGGGCTGCACGCTTCCCGAAGTGAGGATTTATTCCATGTGCAGATTGCCTGCAACAATTTTCGTATTAATATCCCTATAGACAGTAAGTGTCCACGCTGCCCCGCCCGATAATTTGTTTTCACGCTTGGCACACCTCAGTCCTTGTTATAATTGGTGCCTGTTTTTTATCAGTCATTCCCATGGCGTTTTGCTATGTACTAAAATCAATAAAGAAGTTGAAATAAAGTGCTTAGTTTCTGTTGTAGCCAGCCTCTCCTTCCATCGGCCCGCTATCCTGTGTCCTGGCTCCCTTAGCTTCAACTAAGCCACACCCGAATTCCAGACAACACCTGTTTGTGTGCGTTTTCGGCGTTATTCCTTTTTCTGTTGCCTCACCCCTAGTAGAGGGAATCCGGTTCGCGGACGGGATGGCACGCCCACTTTTTGAAGATGACTCTGGCAGGCATTCGTTAAAACCCAGCATGTAATTAGCAGTGACGTAAAAAGGCCCCCCGGCTCTGCAGGGGGGAGGGGTTCCGGCGTTGAGCTACACGGTGCCCCTGGGGGGCACTCACGTTTCGTTACGTCACTGGTAATAAAGCCAGGCTTTGCATGACAAAATAAAGAGCTTGGCGTTACACCTTGAGTCCAGTCAATAGCTTTCATTGACTTTCTCCTATAGACTCCCAACGGGTCTCCAATTGTACTTGAAATTATATTTTTAAAAAAAGTTTTAATCAGTAATGATCACTCTTGCTGTCAAATGCAATTTAACTTACACATCCCCCACAACTGCCAAGATTACAGATTACTTGTGTGTGAAATTTTCATAGTTAGTGTGTTTGAGTGGCATTCAGCTGCCAAATGTGTGACACTTAGTGACACTTTCTCGCGAGTAAAACCAAGCAATTTAGTACATGGAAAGCGATACATATCAGAAATGACTTACTTCTGAGCAATGAGTTATAAAAATATTTTGAAATTGATGTAAAACTCTTGAAATGGGACGTTAACACTTATTTTTATTGAACTTGAAATGGCCGCACAGTTTTGTGGCAGCCTATTTTATTTTGTGTAATACATTTTTTTTTTAAAATAGTCTTATTCACTGTGCTTTCAGTCGCTGGCTGTGACCGCCGCACACTAATGCAGGATGTCATTATTTCCTGCAATGACAAACAATACTCAGTTATGCGTGTCTCTGGTTACACAAACAATCTCTGCAGTGATTGTATTAAGCAACTGAGGTAGCAAAGCAGATTCCCGCCTTCGGGGTGAACAGCAGGTGTGCTCCTTGGCAGTCCTTTTGCATTAATGTGCTTCCAGCATTATTCTTAGACCTTCTTTTCCCCCAATATTACCCCACTCACCCACTTTTATTCTGTAGGTGGAGCAGCTGATCTGCCCATGTGTGACCCTCAGCAGGTCTGCTTTATATATAATCTACTGTATGCCACCCAAGTAACCAACCTCCCCCCCCCCCCCCCATACTCCCCCACTCCCCCTTTAGTGTGACCACTGTATCCCAGGAAGACCACCAGCCCTTTTGTCCCACATGCTTACACAGATTACATATTGTATATTCCTATTGCACAGCACAGGCTGTTTCAAACCCATCCCCCCCCCCCACACACACACACACACATATGTGCTGGGTGACGATTTACAATCACCAATAAATCAATAAATGCGATTAAGTATTAAGTGCAGGGCATATTTCCAATAAGTGATAGTAGGGATGGGGTTGGCAGGGACAGGACGCATTCCTTACTTGTTGCCAAGGCTACAGACAACTCCTCTCGTATATCGGGACGTGCAGATACCAGGTTGCAGTGACATTTTGCTCTACAAATGTTTTCCATTTGAATTACATTGGAAAAGTTGTAGTCTAAGGATTGTGTGTGTGCATAAAATGTGGACCAACATTGCATGCTGGGGTTTCTAGGTTATAAGTTTGAGTCTATACTTTTTTACATGTACACTTTGGTTCGAGAAAACAAGGCCATCCTAAAGGCCCGACACATCACGTCCAGTGTTTGTTTATAGAGGTGTAGATAGATGCGGCAGGTGATGTGTGAAGCAGGGAGTAAAGTTTGAAAGAGCCCACTGCTTCCCATATATGGCTGTCTTTTACTACCCAAACTGGGGGCAGGAAGGCCCATATTCCTTGCTTGCATTTGGGTATAACACCTTATTACCACTATGCAGTTTGTAAGCGTATGCATTGCATGCAATGAAATTCAGATCACGTAACTTTTTAAATGCATTTTTTTCCTGCAATCAGTTCCAAACGAGAAACCATGTTTGAAAGTGTGTTCTGGATGCTTTGGTTAGAAGAGAATGTAATTTCCATTTTCGGGGAAGTCCCCCAGACTGGTGCTAAACCCATTTCAGAGTACTTCTACTATTCCCTCTAGACACCTGCGCTCCTCTTCACTTGCCCTCGCGCACACACCGTCTGCACCCTTCGCAGACGTAGCAGTGGCTGCTCCTTCTCCTACATCGCTGCCAAGACCTGGAACAACCTGTCCCTCTAGCTATGTGGAGCCCCTTCGCTAGCAGCCTTCAGAAAGAGACTCAAGACCTGGTTCTTAGATGGAAACACAGCACCCAGATACCCCTAAGGGTGACAGTGTTGTGCTTTACAAATGCTGTTTGATTGATTTTGGCAGCTAAGTGAACTGTAGCACCGGGCAATAATGTGCAAGTCAGACTTGTGCAATGATTTAGATTCGCGATGCAGGGATCTGTGCGTTAGAGGAGGTTGGGTTTTCCACAAGGACTCCTAACCTCCATAGTGGGGAACCTTCTGAAGTATTCTCAGTTAGAAGAGGACAAATAAAGCGGGGTCTCTCTGCCCTCTATTGTTTAACAAATGTATAGAGCTGAGTTCAATACCATTAACAGTTCATCAATTATACAGTTATCGTGGTCGTACTGGCCTGTACGGCAATCTGGCAGTGTCCCGTGGGCTGTCTGACAGGTCAGTGTGCAGGTAATTTTTTTGGCGGTTTGTTGGTCTGTTTTATGGACTGGTGTTATAACGACGATTCATGCGTATGCACCTCAGTGATCCTGTAGTGAGTTTTTTTTGTTATGCTACCATTTGAAGATAGCAAATGACCATTATGGACTTGTAGATTTAGAAATAACGTCTGCATAGGAATTTGCAGCTGCCAGGCACTTGCAAAAGCATAACTAACCAGCATTTGCAATGCAATAGGTCTCGCATTTGAGAGTTTAAATTATTGGCATTGTAAATGGCAATTCCTTTTAGTTATGTTTTAAAAACCAAGTTATAATAAAAGGCATTGTCATTTACAATGCCAATAGCTCAAACTTTCGTTAATGCGAGACCTATTGCATTGCAAATGCTTGTGTTGTCTTCAAGTTAGTCTTGTTTATTTGTACAGGCTCGATAAGAAAGAAATAAAAAAAATTATGTTCCTACATACCTGCCTGCATATATTTCATTACAACTTATATAGATTTGTTATCAGTGTGTACCTTCTTGTTAATGCATTGAAAAATAAAGGACAAATGTCACTCCTTTTTAAACCCTCGTCTTACAGGGCAATCAGAGCATTTCAGGAGGTGCTTTACATCGACCCCAGTTTTTGTCAAGCCAAGGAAATTCATTTGCGACTTGGATTGATGTTTAAAGCAAACACCGACTACGAGTCTAGCTTAAAGGTAGGTGTATCTTTTTTGTTGGTATTGTGCAGTTAATGTGCAGTAGATCTATGTGAAAAATGTAAGACTAAAATATACACTAGTTGTAATTATTAGCTCACCCCACCCCTAAGCTTTTTTGGGCTTTGAAACTGCATCGGCTAGCAAAATGAACAAATAAGTGTTCACATATTGGGATCATTACATGGGGAGGTTCATTTCAGGTATTCTTTCCTCAAGAATATTTTGGGGAAATGTGGCATACTGAAATTTGCAACCCCCATCAGTTTAGTACTCTTCTCATGCAATAGCCTAACCTACCCCATCACACCTCTTCTTTAGTGCAGACGATACTATAGAAAATAGTGTTACTTAGCCATGTATTCTAGAAGATTTAACACATTTGATTGCTCTTCTCCAGAAGGCACCTCAGCAAGGGTAGGTAATGTGCTCCACAGAGCGCCCATTCCAAAAACAACCCAGCCTCATTTTCTCATTTGCATTTTGCTCTTTATCCTGCCTACTTGCATTTCCTAGTTTAGCCACTGAATTATTCAACACATAAATCCCAACATCCATTGACATTCCTTCTCTCTCAAAATCTCCAGATAGGGTTATCTCTTGGCAATGTAGTCTTAAGAGATTACACAAATAGTCTTGGTCACGTCCTACCAATAAGTGGCTAGTTTTGGACATTCCTACTTTATAAAAATGCCCCTCTACCCACAGTTTCTCCCTCTTTTCTTTACTTTAGTTAGACATCTTAAGCCTCACTGGGGTGTAATGCCATATGTGTTCTACTTTGTTTCTCTACTATGAGAACTTCATTAATATACATAAACACTCAATAAGTCTAATGGATATGCAGGATTCCAGAACACCTTTAAAAACAGATTGAAAATACCCAGAATAAGGTAAAGCAGAACATGCCTACTAAAAGATAACCTTGTTAAAATATTTTTTTTTAAGAGATTTGTAGGGGGCGTGGCTTGGTAGCCAACATAGCGGACGGGTTCTGAGCCTGCTCCGTCCTGCCCGCTGTTTATCAGACCTATATCCTGATGATCCTGTTTTACTGAGACTGCTAACACCATGTCAAGGGGCGCGGCACCGGCTCCTCTGTTGACTGGTACTCTTAGTGAGTCGTGAGCCGCCGTGGAGCTGAGATTTGGATGAGGCGGACGTGAGGCCAGGCTGGGAGCGGAGGGCCCGTGAGTGTGAGGTTACACCGCTGCGGAGGTTCCGGGGCCGAGTGTGGGGCTGGGCCTGACCGGCAAACACACCGAGAGGCCGAGGGCAGTCTGGAGTGACAGCGGGGGACCCACCGACTGTCTGGCGGTTTTGACCCCTGAGGGTGCCCGGAGGATTGGACGGGCTTGCTGCTCAGAGGCGGGGCGGCTCAACGGTCAGGTCGGACTGCGGCGGTAAGGAGGAGTGCCTGGTGCGGTTAAGGGTGGCTAATCCAGAGACCAGAGAGGAGCGACGGGGTGCCAGGGAACAAGTGGTCGGTGATAGGGGCGGTAGGCCTGCACTCCTGGGCGGTTCCCTCCCTCGGTGTTGTGATGGGGACCGGCGGCACTATCGGGCAGCACGGGGAGCTGTCTGGGGTTAGTTGGCTGCCCTTACCCCCCCTGCCCCCCCTCTCCTTTCCCATCGGTGGCGCACAGTGGCCCCCTGGGAAGCGGAAGGCGGCTGCAATGGAGACAAGACAGTCCAGACGCGGAAGGATGGGCCTGACGCAATTATCTCTGTTTCGTAGGGTTCCTGGAGGGATGTGAGGAGAGGAACATGGAACGCTTGCTCACGACCTGGCTGGAGGGTTGGCTTCCTCCTGAGTCTCTGTTCAAGTGCTTTATAGTGGAGTGGGCCCATCGGGCACTAATGCAGGAACCTCCAGTGGGGGCACGCCCGCGGCCTGTCATTGTCAAGTTCTGTAGTAGGGGATCTCTGTGTATAGTCATAATCTAGTGAATAGTCCCGCTCATGAGCATGGACCCCGGAGCAATCAAAAATAATCTCTTAAGCTGTCTAACAATGCAGCCCTGCACAGACACTTAAGAGAATTTAAAGATATATAATGCAGCCTGTATCCACAGACTACACTGTCCAGTACTTCAACTAGACATTCCACCAAAACCACACACAGCACAGCCTGCCAAGTTTTCTTCTTAGAGAAAAACTTCCTCTTTAACCAACAAAGCCTCTGGAATAATAGAGAGTAAGTGGAGGACAGACAAGCCCCTTAGGCAGCCATTATGTGGCTCAAAAAGGGATACCGTGCCTTCATGAAACTTTCTAGAACTTTCTCAGTATCCCACAATGCCCAGCAGGTCCCATTTACTTTCAGTTCTTTTTTCCGGCTCCTGCTAGCAGGACCCTGGAGCATTGAGCTCTCCCTTTTTGGGTTTATTGTAAGAATGTTGCACTTTTGAAGTGTGTGAGTGTTTACACTCAACGTGTTTTGGTACCATCTTCCTTCTCTAGTATTCTGAGGACTTCTTTTTTGTCCAAAATGCCAGCATTGTTTGATAAATGCCCGGAGTGCTCAAGGAGGAAGGCCAAGTCGGACCCACACCCTGTGTGTATCCTGTGCCTCGCTTCTACTCATCTGCCTGAGAAGTGTGAGATTTACCTGACCTTCACCTCCAGGACCCTGAGAGACAGAAAGATCAGGCTCCAAGGACTGGAAGAAAGAAGGCTGCAGAGTCAAGGTGGGTCTGGGCATGCTGGATCTGCTTCCTCTGCCCATGCTGAGGTCTCTGGGGGGCTCCCCAGCGTCAAGAAGGCCAGAAAACGTCGCCGTTCTCAGTCGACGTCGATATAATCGATGACGGTGTCGAGAGGCATGACGGCGGTCTGCTCCCCGTCCCCAGGGCTCTGGGTCAAGGCGACGCCGACGTTCGGCGTCGAGGGGGCTGTTGAGACCGTCGTCGAGGTCGCCGCCTAATACGTCATCATCGTCGGCGTCATCTTCGACATAGTTGTCGACACTTCGCCGTCGTAAGGATTCCAGTCGGCGCTCGCCGTCGAGGCGCCGTCGCCGTTCGCCGTCGGCTCGGCGCTCGCCGTCGAGAAGGACCTGTTCGAAGCCAAGGCACAGACCTTCAGCGTCGAGGAGGCGAAGCCCGTCGTCGAGTCATAGGTCGACGCCGAGAAGACGTTCGTCGATGTCAAGGAGGCGCTAGACGCCTAAGAGGAAGAGATCATCCTCCAGGAGGTGTTCTGGAGCCAGGAGTCCTTCCAGATCCTCAGGGGCACGACGGCGACGTCGGTCACCGACGGGGGGAGTTGCCTCTCGGTCGCTTACGCCAAGGAAGAAGTTGAGGGAGTCACCGGGCTCGGTGTACTCTGTGGTGTACTCTCCTCCCAAGCCGAAGTCACCTACTCCTCCTCCTCCACTGCCTAAGGAGCCGCCGCCGTGCACTCCTTCGCCACCACCACCTCCTATTCTTCCACATGCACCGCCACGGCAACAGAGATCGGTTTCACTGCCGCTCCTCCCTACGCCGCCTAGGCAAAACCGCAGGCGCCTCCTCAAGCACCCGCGGAACGTCCAAGGCCTAGGAGACCTAGATCTCAAGCTAGGCATCCAACTGAGTGTGCCCACGCCTACGACCTCCCTAATATCTGAGACTCTACACAAGAAGCACCTATCGAGGCCTCTGTTGCCTCTGGTGCCTGGATTGGTGGAGCTGCTCTTCCTCACTCCGGCGGTGACGAAAGCAGCGCACTCCAGACTGCAAAGTAGTACAAGGCTCCTGATGCAGACCCGGCTTTCCTCCGATTGGATCCAACTCCGGATTCCGTACTTGTGACGGCGGCAAAGAAGCAACATGCCACCACCCCGTCCTCCAATGTGCCTCCGGACAAGGGGAGTCGCTGGTTGGATTCAGTGGGCAGGAAGGTGTGCAGGACGGCCGCTACCTCTGTGAAGGCTGCCAGTGCATCTGCGCTGTTGGAGCGCTATGACCGGGCGCTTTGGGAGTCCCTCCAACAGTTCGCCGACCTCCTCCCACGGGAAAAGGAGGATTTTATGCAGATCCTGAATGAGGGATTGCTGGTGTCGAACCAGCTGATCAGCGCTGCTGCAGACTCGTCGCTCCTGGCAGCCCACGGGTACTGCCATGGAGTGAATCCGAGGCGCCACGCTTGGCTCAGATTGACATCACCGAAGATGGAAGCTCAGCAGAGGGTGCCCAACCTGCCCTTCTCGGGCGAGACCCTATTCGGGAAACACGCAGACGATGAGGTGGCCCGCATGAAGTCTGAGGCTGAGACTCTGACGGCGTTGGGCCTGGAGAAGCCCAAGGACCAGAACAAGAGCTACTGCCCGTTCCAGAGACGGTACAGGGCGCAGGGCAGAGGGCGAGGTCAACAGTCTGGACAGCAGCAGCAGCATCAGTTCCAGAGGAAGCCCTTCCAGAAACGTCAGAGGGGCAGGGGTGGTCAGCAGTCTGCCACCGTGATCAAAGGCCCGGCCAGGTCTAGGCCCTGAGCGATTACTTCCCCGTCATCCGTTACCCGCTCCGGTGGGGGGAAGCATTCAATATTTTCTGGCAGAGTGGAGAAAAATTACTCAGGACAAGTGGGTGCTGAATAGTGTTTGCAATGGATACAGTCTTCGGTTCTCCAGCCCGCCTCCAGCAATTCCACCGGTTTGCTCGCAATTTCAGCTGCGCGAGCTCCAGTCGGAGGCCGATACCCTGTTAAGAAAACAGGCGATAGAATACGTCCCTCTGTCTCAAGGGGGAAGAGGTCTATACTCACTGTTCTTTCTAGTCAGAAAAAAGGACAAGAACGGGTTCAGTCCTATTCTGGATTTGCGACAAGCAAACAAGTGGACTCGCAGGGAAAAGTTTTGTATGCTGTCTTTGCACCAGATTTACCCTCAGCTGCAAAGGGGAGACCAGCTGTGCGCGATAGACCTACAGGATGCATACTTCCACGTACCCATTGCACAGAAACACCGGGAGTTCCTGCGATTCCAAGTCGGCGCCAATCATTATCAATACACAGTTAACGTTCAGGCTGAAGTCCGCGCCCCGGACGTTTTCCAAATGCATGGCAGTGGTGGCAGTACACCTGGGAAAGTACAAGGTGTTTGTCTACCCGTACCTAAACGATTGGTTGATCAAGGCATCCTCCTTCTCCGAAGCCCAAGCGCACTTCCAGAAGACGTCCGTTCTCTTGAACAAGCTGGGGTTGCACATCAACATATCCAAGTCTGTCCCGACTCTGGTCCAATGCCTACAGTACTTGGGAGCCACCATCAATACGCTGTCTGCAAGCGTGTCTCATTCGGAGGAAAGACTTTTATCACTCCTTCGGAAGGCTCAGGCTCTTATGACCGCTCCATCTACGACAGTGAGGACGGTGGCTTCTCTACTGGGGTCGATGGCCTCCTGTATCTTCCTCACGCCACACGCACAGCTTCATATGAGACTGCTGCAGGAGTGTCTGGAGGATCAGTGGGACCAGAGGAGAGGCAACTGGTAAGACAGGTTAAGACTGTCTCTGCATACTCTACAGTCTCTGAAATGGTGGTGTTCAGCGGAGAATCTCCTCAAGGGGGTTCCCTTCCACCAGGACATTCCCACTCAGACTATCGTGACGGATGCTTCTCTCCACGGCTGGGGAGCGCATTCCGGGGAGTTACAGATCCAGGGAACGTGGTCTCAGACGGAGTCCAAGTATCACATCAATTTTCTGGAACTCAGAGCTGTTCACTTGGCACTGAAGGCCTTTCATCCGTCCTTCCAGACCAACTCTCTGCTTGTACAGACGGACAATATGACCACGATGTATTACCTCAACAAGCAGGGTGGCTCGAGATCGCGCACCTTGTCGCAGGAGGCGCAGGCGATCTGGCACTGGCTTCTTGCCAGAGGACTGACTATAACGGCTACTCATCTACCAGGTGTGCAGAATGTTCAGGCAGACTCACTGAGCAGACTGATCCAGGAAAACCACGAATGGGTCATATACGACAAAGTGCTCGGAGACGTCTTCGACAGGTGGGGCACTCCAGACGTGGATCTGTTCGCCACCGCCGAAAACAGTAAATGCCGAATCTTCGCATCCAGGTACTACCAGCAGGGAACGCTGGGGAATGTGTTATGGATCAACTGGTCGAACAGCTTTCTGTACGCTTTTCCACCCATTCCCCTGATTCCGGCGGTGCTCATCAAGCTGGCACAGTCCAGGGCGCGGATTATCCCGATTGCCCCGGAATGGCCCAGGCAGTGGTGGTTCACGGACCTCCTTCACCAGTCTCTCCTTTCTCTCATTCGGCTGCCTTGCCGGCAGGACCTTCTCACGAAGTTCGGGGGGCAGATGGTGCACCCCAATCTCTCGTCTTTGAGTTTGCGGCATGGCTCCTGGGATAGTGCAATATGGCCATTTGAATCTCCCTGCAGATTGTATGGACATACTGAAGGAAGCCAAGAGACCTTCCACTAGAACTTCTTATGCGTACAAGTGGAAGAGATTTTGCATCTGGTGCAAGTCCAAGAACTATGATCCAACGACATGTAAGGAAGATGTCATCCTTCCGTACCTTTTTACATTTGGCGGTCTGGCCTTAATTTTCATTCTATTAAGGGTCATCTCACTGCGCTGACTGCCTACAGGAAATGCCCTTCACAGACCTTCTTACAGATCCCTGTGATCAAGGGTTTTTTGGAAGGCTTGAAGAAAGTGTTTCCTCCTGTTCGGCTTCTTTCGCCTTCATGGAAATTGAATGTGGTGCTGTCCAGATTGATGAGAGAACCTTTTGAACCGATTCCTAAGGCTCCGTTGCAGCACCTGTCCTGGAAGGCGGCGTTCCTCGTGGCCATTACATCGGCCCGCAGGGTGAGTGAAATTCAGGCGTTGTGTTGCCAAGAATTTTATACTGTATTTCATGCTGCGAAGGTTGTTATGCGTACTCACCCTAAATTTCTTCCTAAGGTTATTTCTGATTTCCATGTTAACCAGACCATAACTTTAGCTATGTGTTTCCAGAATCCTTCCTTTCCAGCGGAAAGGTCTCCCTGGATGTCAGCGGGTGTTGAAATTTTATCTGGATAAAACCAAGGATATTCGTAGGTCAGACCAATTGTTTATCAACTATGGATAGGTCAGGACAGGTCTTGCCACCTCAAAGCAGACCATTTCGAGGTGGATTGTGTCCTGTATACAGTTATGTTATCAAAAGTCTAATAAGACCTTAGGGGGTAAACCTAAGGCTCATTCCACCAGGGGTAAAGCTGCCACGACTGCTTTGTTACGTAATGATCCCATTGCAGAAATCTGCAGGTCGGCCACTTGGAAGTCGGTCCATACCTTTGCTAAGCATTACTGTCTGGACACTGATTCCAGGGCAGACACTCGGGTTGGGCAGGCTTCGCTGCGAAATCTGTTCGCACAGTAGTGGTGTTGTACTTATTTTCTCTCCACCGCCGCTTTAGTGTGGGGATGGGCTTGCCATTCTATTCACTAGATTATGACTATCCACGGAGATCCCCTACTACAGAAGGAGTAGTTTCTGTCCTGTAACTCCAGTTCTGTAGTAGGGGTATCTCTGTTATAGTCATAAACGCCCGCCCTCTTCCCCGGTGGAGACAGATGTTTATGTTCGGAATGCTACAGGTCTGGCGTTATACGCCTTCAAAAAGAACTGAAAGTAAATGGGAGCTGCTGGGCATTCTGGGATACTGAGAACGTTCTAGAAAGTTTTCTTAAAGGCACGGTATCCCTTTTTGAGCCACATAATGGCAGCCTATGGGGCTTGTCTCTCCTCTCCTTCCTCTCTATCATTCCACAGGCTTTGTTGGTTAAAGGGGAAGTTTTTCTCTATGAATAAAACTTGGCAGGCTGTGCTGTGTGTGGTTTTGGTGGAATGTCTAGTTGAAGTACTGGACAGTGTAGCCTGTGGATATAGGCTGCATTATGTCTTTAAATTCTCTCTTAAGTGTCTGTGCAGGACTGCATTGTTAGACAGCTTAAGAGATTATTTTTGATTGCTCCGGGGTCCACGCTCATGGGCGGCACTATTCACTAGATTATGACTATAAGAGATACCTCTACTACAGAACTGGAGTTACAGGACAGAAACTACTACTTATCGAACTATCTGGACAGGGATACTATCTTGAAACAGGCCCGTGCCAAAGAACCCTTGCTCTACAACAACACCTGTATCCTGATGTTACCCAACTATACGCGGCAAGTTCAGCAGCAGCACCAGTCGTTCATGACCGCCAAGGTGCGGCTGAGCGAGCTTAAACTTCCATATGCCTTGCCTTTTTCAGCCTGCCTTCATGTAGTCTTCCACTCGCGCACCCACTTCTTTGACAGCCCAGAGGAGGTCTTTCGATGAACGGATGAGACAGTGCGGGTGAGGCCTCATACCCCACCAGAAGAGTCGGACTCATCCGTGAGAGAGGCGGCTCTGGGAGGTCCCTATGGTCTGAGGCAGAGGAGTAACAGGCGGTCGAGGTCCAGGCGACGCTCACAGTCCAACAGTAAGGACTCCTGAGGGGGGCCATCTTGGGAGATCAGACGTTGGAGCCATAGCTGGGGACGCCGGTGTGGTGCTGCAGAACTTAACTTGTGGAATACCGGATTGTCCTGAACTGGGCTTGTGTTACCGTCAGGAGTGAGCTGACGGGTACCCTTTTTGATGTGTATGGGCTGTGATTTGGTGATCCATTGGTTGGGGCGGAGCCCATCCCCCCGTTGGGGACTGCGGTTCAGACCTGCCGCGACAGATACTCCAGTGTTTGGGTTAAGGTATGGGGAGGGGGGTTGGTTGGGTAGGGGATGTTTTATTTTTCAGGTCGCACTCTCACCACAGGCCCGACACCAGCTACACGCACACCACCGAGGCTTAGTATTTGTGTTGAATGGCAAGGTTTTCCCCAATGGCTTGTACGTCCAAGGGTGGGCATGGAATGCAGGGCGGCCTTCATATTTTAAGTTGCAACGTCTGAGGGGCATTAGATGAGGTCAAGAGGGAGACAATACTCCAATATGCGAAGCGAAGCGCTCACGATCAGATATCCTTATGTTGCAAGAGATGCACCTCATGGGCACGAAGGCTTTATGCCTGCATTGATATGGATTCCAGCAGGTCTTTCACGCAGGCTTCCTGAGGGGTTCCCGGGAGTGGCCATATTGGTGCACCGTAGGGTCCCCTACACACATGAACAGCAATGGTCAGATTTGCAGGGGCACTATTTGTTTATCCGGGGTAGGATTGGGGAGGAACCCCTGATACTGGGGAATTTGTACGCTCGACCACCGTTACAATGGAATCTAATCGAGCGGCTGCGGTCATTGTGGGCGGATATGCCTGATGTCATATCGGTAGTGGGTGGGGACTGGAACAATGTCATGTAGGTGGCACAGGACAGGTCGGGGACTGGAGACTGTCTCAGGGGTGATATGCCGACAAAATTACACGCTCTTGTGATTGGGATGGATTGGGTCAACACATGGCGCGGCTGAGGGCTACACCTACCTTGCTGCTGTCCATAAATCCTTCTCTAGGTTCGATTATATATTTGTGGCTAGGGCGGGTAGGGTGGTGGCGGCGGGGATACTGCCTCGAGGTCTCTCAGACCACTCCCCGGTATATATAGAGTTAGACACTGGCAGGGGAAGGCAGCCGTTCCGGGGGCGCCTAATGGTGTGGAGTCTTCAGAACGCGGAATATACTGCCCATATGGGAGAATCCATTGCTCAGTATTTGACAGAAAATGTGGGATCGGTGTCTAGTGCGGCCACGTTGTGGGAGGCGCTGAAGCCCACTCTGCGGGGGGAGGGACATATCTTGGTGTGCAGCGGCTCGTATGCAGCGTAGGGAGGAACTGACTCGCGCAGAGGCGAATATAGAGACGCTTGAGCGGCATAACCGAGAGTCTGGGAGTGATCTGAGAGTGATGCAATTGCTTCTGGCCCGACAGGAATGTGCGGCCATACTGATGGAGGAGGCACTCTAGGCCTGGTTGGTTAGTAGTCGCGCAGTAATGTGTATCAAAATGTTGCATCGCCTTTGCCACTGCACGTTTCATACCCAGGCCCTACCGGGAATATTGGATCCGGCGGGAACCCCGATTACGGATCCTCCGGTAATAACAGAGAGCTTTGCCGCATACTTTGCCGACCTCTTTCCCCCCGGGAGTGCCTGGAGGATGCCACAGTTGAGAAATTCACTACGGGTTTGCCACCCAAGGCGCTATCTGATGAGCAGTGGGACCAGCTGGAGGCCCCTTTATCGGATGAGGAACTGGGAGAGGCCCTGGCAGAACTGAACCCCGGGAAGGCCCCCGGACCCACTGGGTTTCCGAGCGAGTTTTTTCGTCGGTATAATGTGCAGCTGGCCCGCCATTACCGGGCCGTAGTGGAGGAGGCGCGTGACGTGCTTTCCCCTGACTGGAGGCACGCAAAGGTGGTGGTGTTTCACGAGTCCGGGCGCCCACCGGAGTGTCATGCATCATACCGCCCCATTTCCCTTTTAAATGTGGAGGCCAAGTTTCTGGCAAAGGCACTGGCCAATCGGCTGCTGCCCCACATTGCGTTGCTGGTGCACCCCGATCAGGCGGGATTTATGTCCCAGTGGGCTACTCGGCACAATATTAGGAGGGCGCAGGTGGGGCGATTCAGAAATTGGGGGAGCCGGCGGCCTTACTTTAGGCGGACATTGACAGGTCGTTTGATTCCCTGAGTTTGGTGTATCTGTTTGCCCTGCTTCCTAGGCTCAACCTGGGCCCACAATTCCTTTCTTATGTGAAACTATTGTACACCGGTCTTATGACGTCGGTTCATGTTGCAGGGGTAGCCTCCTCCACCTTTGCGATTCAGAGGGGCATGCGGCAGGGTTGTTCCTTGCCGCCATACTTGTTTGCCCTGGCTATGGAGCCCCTGGCGGCCTGGGTGCGCATGGACGCTCAGGTGCATGGGTTTGAGTGGGCCACGGGCCTCTCCGATAGAATAGCGTTGTATGCGGACGACATTCTCTTCTTCTTGAAGGCTGTGCACAAAACGGGGCCACAGCTTCTGCGTATAATGCAGATTTTCGGGGAGACGTCGGGTCTCTATATGAACCCCCGCAAATCCACATTGTGGGTCCTGGGCCGGCAGACGCGGGTGGGTGCATGGGCGACCGCGGTTCAGTCGGCTGCATGTGGATTGAAATATCTGGGGCTAGTGCTCTCGGAGGTACCGGCAGTGCCCTGGGAGTGTAATGTGGCACCTATGTGGGAGCGGGTGCGGGCTGACCAAGTCCTGGTTTCGCACGCCCCTGACGCTGTTCAGTAGATCAGCAATTTTTAAAATGGTAGCGCTCCCTCGACTTCTCTACCAGCTGCAGAACCACCCGTATCCGATCCCGGCTCGATGGTTCTGACTGGTGAAATCCGTGTTGGGGCAATTTTTGTGGGAAGGAGGGAGGGTGTGAGTGGCAATGCGTACATGCTTCCTCTCTGCTTATTGCAGGGGGTTAGCATCCCCGGTTCTCCAGTATTAGGGGTGTCTTTCATAGATTCACATGCCTGAATCATTCCCCGTCGTCGGAGTGGGAGTCCCTCGGTACATAAAAAAGTAATAGTATGCCAAAAATATATAGCAAGTACCAGTTATACTAAACCAGGAAGTAAAGTAGCCCCAGCTACAGTAGAAAAAACTTCCACATTAGTGACCATCCCTGTCATTTTGTATACCATAGGGGAGATTCTTCAGTCTTCTGATGTTCAGGAGGTCGAAGGTAAAGAGTTCTTCGTGGAAGTTGTCAAGATTAATCTAACTGGGAATGGGACCAGCTCCTACCTTTATTCAGCTAAAGGGGGCTGCACTACGACTAGGTCCCTCCCCTGGGTGGGACCAGGAATGGGGGCTCTGAAATGCAAATCTGAGCTAAAAGAAACGAAAAACACAACGGCCCATCCACAGTCACATCATAAGTACAAAGTGTGGCGCCCGACTTGTATTTTGCTGTTTCCGTCATTGCATCTAAATATATGAAACCAGTTTCATCCTTTTGGTACATTTCATTTCTTTTCCTTTACTGCGCGCAAACACGCAGACCACAACCTCTCTCTCAGGCAGCTGCACGTTTGTCTATTCCACCCCCCCTCACTCTCGTGCACGCTCATCGCTCTACATTTTTTTTTTATCTCAAACCCCATTACTCAGGCCACAGACTTGATCCACAAATTGTACTTTGCTGTTTTCGTCTTTGATTTCAATTATGTGATACACATCATAAATGCAAAGTGTGGCGCACAACTTGTATTTTGCAGTTTACGTCGTTACATCAAAATATGTAATACAAATCACACCATAATTGTAAAGTGTGGCAAAAGAATTGTATTTTGCATGTTTACATCATTGCATCACAAAAATATACAAGTCACATCATAAATACAAAGTTTGTCGCAAGACTTGTATTTTGTTCTTTACGTCATTCCATCCAAATATATTTGACAAGTCACATCATAAATACAAAGTGTGGCAACAACTTATATTTTAATGCTTACGTCAAGACATCAAAATATGTGATACAAATCACATCATAAATACAAAGTATGCCAATCGACTTCTAAACATTTACCTATGCTGTTCACTTTTTTAACGCCGCCCATTTAAGTATGCCTTTCAAGTATGAACAAGTCCTAATGTTTCTCAAAACCGCCCACTGCTTCACAATTAAAATAACTGTAGTTATCTGGTACAAAAAAAGGTGGTGTTACTTTGACCACAATACCTACATTTACAACACAAGCATTTTTTATCCCTTGTTTTTCTGACCTTCTGCCCTCTGTAACTCTTTTTTTGTGCCTGTCTAGCCTCGGCATCACCATTTCATCACTCAGCGCCAACCCAGCATCACTCAGCACCACCACATTATCACTCAACACCACCACACAAACTCATCAACACCACAGCACCACTCAGCACCACCACAGCACCACTCAGCACCCCCCCAGCATCACTCAGCACCACCACCGCAGCAACACTCAGCACCACCACAGCATCACTCAGCGCTACCCAGGTTATAGGTGTCACACTTGCAAAAGTTATAACTATTAGCATTGTAAATGACAAATATATTACTTTAATTTCAAAACAAAAACATAACAAATTGTCATTTACAAAACCAATAGCTCAAACTTACCTATTGTGAGACCTATTGCATAGCAAATGCTTGTTTTCTTAATTGTTCATCTTCAGCACTGTATTAGTGGTCACCTTTAGGTTTCTGTGGTCAGTTATGAGAATCAATTGACTGAAGTGTTACTCACAGGCAACCTTAATTCTCCATCATGGGTATATTGTCCCAATCCAAAAGAACCCAACCCACATCTATGGGAGTTAAACACATAGTTAAGAACTTGTTCCCTTCAGATTCTTATTCTTTACGCTTACAGTCTCTGCAGGACTTGATTGGATGGCCCTGTTTGAGGAATTCTCGAACAATGTCAGTTTATTACTGTGTTTACAGCTTGTGACAAGGGCTCTGCTTGTCTTTTATCAGAAGTGATGAGATATATCCGGTGCCTCTCCACATCTCTATATATATAATGTGTAATGTGCCTACAGTACTCTAAATCTTAATTAAGGTTTTGTTTACATCTATATTGATATCATTATATCGTAAAGTATTACATATCATGTTTCTTTTTCCACTTGCAGCATTTCAAGTTGGCAATGGTTGACTGCAATTCCAGCACTTTGTCCAAACCAGAAAGTAAGTGCATCACTTTAGAAAATTCCACTCCAAAGATATTTGGATTTTTGTAAGCACCCTTTGCAAGGCCTAGTTGCTTGTTTCACAAATTTTCAAAGTAATCAAGCAGTTTAATATAAAAAGCAGAGACTGTCCTTTTTGTAAATCCTTTTAGGTACAAAGACATGCTACACTAATGCTTAACAGAATTTTAATTACAGTAGCAGGCAAATCTATTTTTCAAAAACATTTAATTGCTTTAGCTTTGTACTTCAAAGACACAATGGAGAAATATGTGAGAGCCGGTCATGTGGCGTGATCGGTCGCAGATAGGAGCAATAGGTTGATGCACAACGTTTTGTGTGCAAGCATATAAGTTAGTTTAAGCAAGTGTCTTGAGTCCATATGCCAGTCCACTGATGTATTTCTCCCTAAGCCTGCCCCTCCCCTGAACCCAATAGTCCGTCTTGGGTACCATTATATAATGAAACCCTCCTCCAGTGATGGTATCCCCCATGAGTAGATGCAGTAGTTCATCTTTGAGCACCTCAAGAGTGGCTGCACAGGGCAAGGAAGGGGCTAGGCTCTCTTTTCAAAGAGCTCTCCCTGTTGAGAATGGTCTAACATTCAGCACGTACTTGCAATCATGATGCCTTCAACTATGGAATTTACTCGATTTCGCTATTTTTCTGGAATGTGTTGAAGTATATATTTTGTGTCGTCCCACTGTTGGCATGTGTATCTATCCAGCAAAGCCGTAGAGCAGGGGTCATCAACTTTTCCTGTAGTAGGAACTACTTCTGATCAGTGAAACTCAATGAGAGCTACTGAAGGCCAAGCCACTTGTGCACAGTCGTGCATTTGTGGCACAGGACATACCTTTCAACATATGTGGCATTGTTAAATGTATAAACTGAAAATCTAGATAGACAAACGCACTCCAAAGTGTAAAAAAAGTAACTCAGTTCAAAAAGGTCGGTGGTGCAAGTTGACGAATCCTCCGGAGTGTGAGGATAACCATGTAATCCAAAAGCCCGCTGACCTCACGGAGTGAGGGACGTCTCCAACTAGCACTCCAACATATAATGTTCAATTAATTTATCTGTTCTTGATAAATTCATCAATGAGTTTTATTGAATTCAATAATTTTTCATTTAGAAAATCATGTTATTTCATCGTAAGTGATTTAATCTTTAGAAAGTATTGGTATTTGCATATGCCCAATGCATTTCCGGCAACAGCCCTTCATCAGGGGCTTAATATCTGAAATATAGAAAAAACTGAACATCAGTACAAGGGACGACAGGTCTGCCATTTATCAGTGAGAAAGTGTTGTCCCTTGCAGGAATGGAAAGGTGAACATAAATAGAATAAGAGAACGCTTGAAAGTTATGTGCTAGGAACATAAACATGTAAAGATACTAGCGTAGCTCCGGCACCGACTGGTTCGGATCCTGACTTGGAGGATGTGGCGATGTTGGGGTGCGGCTCCTCTGGGGCACCTCCTTCATGCCACGGCATCTCTGCCTCGCCGCACACTCCTTGGGGAGTCCCAGTGGCGTTGCAGGATGTCTCGGGGGCTCGGGTCGCATCCCTTGGCCCCTCTCGGTCCTTTGACAAGTTGGTCCTGTCTAAGGACGAAGTGACGCAGCTATGGCGTCAGCAGCAGCTGGCCCGTGCGGGGCCACGGGTCGGCGGCCCCTCCTCATCCCGCTCCGAGTCGAGGCCGGATGAGGACCCCATGTCCCTATCCGGGCCCCTCTCATTCCTTCTTGCAGGCGGGGGCCTTAGGGGAAAGTCGGTGGCTGAAATGCCTCTGGCGCCGCCACATGGGTTGCCGAGCGATCTCCGCCAAATTCTGGGCCGCGGCTGGCGGAAGACTTTAGGTCATTCCCCGGGACCGTCTCGTTTTCCCCACGTATGTGTCTACCTCGGAGGGGGTCGGGTCGGCGTCGTCCCGGGGCCAGCTCGACTCAGCTCCTCTCTGGTGTGGGTGGACTTGGTGGACTCTTATCCAGTGATGGCAGATCGTTCTGGCGTCCTGCCTCAGGCGTCGGACTTTACGGATCCGCGCAGGGTTCGCACCGCGGATTCGTCTTCAGACGCTCCATCGTCCCCGAAGGCAGGCTGTATTTGGTGTCGTCCTCTCCTGAGACGTGTGGTGTCTTTTTCACCGACGTCGAAGGGCGGCTCTCCATAGGTGTTCGTCGGAAGAGCGGCAGGTCCCTCATTCTTCGGCTCCCTCTGGCTTCCAGATCTGGCCCCTGCCTGTCCCGCTTGGCCTCAGGTACGGCCACGGCCACATTAGTTTGCAGCCGGCGCCCTCGGAGGTGCTGCTTTCTTCGCCACAGGTCCCTCAGGAGGCAGGTGCGGCCTTCGCTCACAGGGTGTCCACGGCTGTGGGCGTCCTGTGCATGGCTGACCCGGTGGCTCACATTCCGGCGGACCACCTCTTGGAGTTCCTCCACCAGGGCTCTGGTGGGAGGCTCCTTTCCTCCTTGACGGGGGCTTGGAGGCTGCCTGCCTCAGGGGACCCGGTGCCTCAGCATCTTCTACCCTGGCACCTCCCGGTGCCACGTGACCCAGAGTGTCTGTCCCTTCACCCTTCGGCGGCCAGCCCCCTTTTGTGGACCGCTTTTCCCTCCCTGCTGCCACAGTTAACTCCGCCGTCCCGGGAGGCCCCCTGGCTGGACTCTTGGGGTCGCAACATGTTTGCCTCCACTAGCGGTGCCCTGCGGGCCCTTAACACCTTGTCTGTTCTGGCTAGGGACTCCTCCGGTCTGTGGGACTCTGCTGAGTCTCTGGGGTCTGCTGCGTCCCAGGTGCCTGGTCAGGTGGACTTGCGGTATGATGCGTCAGATGACCCGGAGCTTGCAGCATTTATCCTCCGCTCTGGACATCTCAGAGGTGCTGGGCCGGGCCATGGCTTCCTCGGTCGCTCTCCATTGCCATGCTTGGCTTCGGGAACGGAGCATTCCCTGAGTATATTCGGGAGCGACTCATTGACCTGCCGTTTGACGGTACCATGTTGTTCCATGCCCTGGCTGACTCCGCAATCCAAAGACTCTTTGCTGGGCTCCAACCTCCTCCTCCTCCTTATCGTCCTCCATCTCCTACTCAGTGACTCGTGAGTTGGGCTGCTTCTGTGCCTTCTTAGGCTGATTGTTCTGGAGTGTATTTTTCTAGCCATTGCGTCCTCTCGGGACTTTGGCAATGTTGGCCACTGGACGGCCCTTTGTTAGTTATATGTGTGTTATTGCTCCGACTCTGTCTCAGATTCGGCCTTCTGCTTGGTTGGGCTGCTTGTCAAGCCCTTCGCAGGGGTGTTTTTTTCATGTGGCACTTTTTTTTCCTCTGCTGCAGAAGTTCTTACAAAGAGAATAGCCATAGTTTGGGACTTGCCATACCCTGTGGAGTAATGGCAGCTGTTCTATGGCTTGCGCCCTGCTTGGGGTTCTGGACGCCTTCGGGTGCCTGTTCTCCATGGCGTTGTGTGGTTGCCTTGCTGCTTGAGGTCGTCTGAAGGGCCCCTCGTAGTGGTATGCCCGGGCTCTTCCTCCTCCTTATCTCCCGACTCCTGTCCTGAGGGCAGGGGTGCTCATGTGTTCTCCCTTGCCAGGCGCTTCCTACTCTCCTCCGGGGGATTCGGGCTGCTCCTCTTGCTTCTGGCAGCTTATCTGCTGGTGCTGTCCTAGCTGACAGGTTGCTCTCTGTCTGGAGTGGGTTCGCCTTCTTTTCCCTCTCTTCCTTGGGTATTCAATGCTTCGTTGTCTTCCGCTATTCCGGTCTTGACTTTAAGCGGTGGCTAGTTTGCCTTGTGAAGGAGTGGGGTGCCTCGGGCCTTCCGGCCTTGCCCTTGGTCCCTCTGTTGTGAGTGTGCGGTACTCTTCTGCCTTCTTCTCTACCTCCTACCTCCCTAGGGTCGGTGGGGTTCTGCTTGTGACGGTTCCCATTGCCAGAAAACTAATGTACAAAGTGAATTTCATAAGTAACTTTAAAGTAATTTTGACTGTTGACTTACCTGTAAACAAACCAATTTCATCCAACTCAATTTCAATTGTATTTCAACTGCAATATAATGCAAAGTATCATTTCACTTACCTGTTCTAGAAAAATACAACTAAATATTTTTATACAAACAAATTGGTCTGAGTTCAGTCTTTGAGTGTGACATCATTTTTTGTCTGAGTGTGTACAATAAATGTTTAACACCACAGTCAGATGAAGCCTTACTTCTCACCCGCACTACCACAAATCGAGAGCAAGGTGTTATCTGCTTTTACCTCTGCATACCTTTGGGGATCCACTGGACTCTGTGCATGCTATACCTTACTTTCGGGTAGGATATACAGAGCCAGCTTCTTACACAAGGCTGTTCTCCTTCAGCACCCTAGCTGTCTTTTTTTAACACACTGTGGTAAGTCACTTCACGGCTCTGTGCTTCTGACGTGAAAAGTACATACGTCACTCGTTGGAGTGGCGGTTACATTGAAGACGCAGATGTCACGATGACTAACACAATGCCGATGTCATGCGGAGTCGACCAACTCTTATCTACAGGTGCGCAGGGGTACTGCTAAGAAAAATCTTATGAATCCAGCCTGACGACTTGGAGTTCAAAGGTAAGGAATCTGCAGCAAGATCATGTTTCTACCAGATAAGGCTTTACCAAAGGTAAGTAACTTGTCTGTTTGGCCCTTGAAGGTCTTGCAATGGGCACAATTAATTGGTATTTTTGGCCCTTTCTCATTTTTGTATTTGCCGAACCTCACTATCCTTTGTCACTTGTTCTGATGCAGTTTCTTTCAGTTTTGACACGTTCCCACCGAGTTTCGGATTCCTTTGTGGTTTCTCAATTTGACCTTAATGTTCCTTGTGCACCCCCTTCTAGACAATGCATAGCTCCTTGCTGAGTCTTTGGACTCTCCAAATTGTCTTTAACACTTAGATCAATTTAGCTTTTGGGTGACTTTTATTCAAGACAGTGGTGTATAGAACCAGTGTGACATTTTTGCCAAAAGCTTTGACTTCCTGACATCTTGGGCAATCTATCACCCATCCAACATTCTTTGCTCTGCCTTACCCCTCAAAAGTGAAGAGACAAGACTCATTGACTGGACCCCAAGAAAGCCTTAAGCTTTGACCTCAATCTCACCAAAGACCTGTGAGCTCTCTAGGGTGCAGAAAGTTAAGGCTGTGCATAAAATGACTTGTTCAATTTAGGTACACTTTTGCATTAACATGTGTTGCACATTGGCCAAGGAGCAGCCTCCTGAAGGACAGATTTCTCGTTCCACCAGGGATAAGGCTGCTACCACTGCATTGGCACATGGAGTACCTGTCTTTAAGTTTAAGGCCACAATGTAGGCGTTTGTGTATGTGTTCATGAAGCACTGCTGCATTGACTGCCAGATCAGACGGGCAGGGCATTTCAGCTGTTTACTCCCACAGGACATTTTGGTCTGAGCCCACTCCACAGACCCTCTTCCTTTGGAGGTACTGTGTTGGTGTCTATTCTAAAGGTGAGGAATCTGCATTTAGAAGTATTCATGAGAAGGACAAGTTATCATTGATAATGCTCTTTTTGGTGAATGCTCTAACTAACTGCATATTATTTGCTGCCCTCTTACCTCCCCGTTCTGTGAAGTGGCGTTTACTTTACCACCCAAAAAGGTCCCAAATTCGAGATCTGCACACTGACACTTATGATTGTTTTGTGGTCTGAATTAGAGAACGTGAGAATAAGTAAGCAACAAACTGACATGAGCATATAGGGGTGGTGGTTGTATGCGGCTACTCCTTCACTTCCAGAGTGGAACAAGGTTTGTGTGGAACAGTACTGCTCTATCTGTGTTTGCGTCAGAGCATTACAATGAAATCTTACGGATCCAGTCTGGTGCATGGGGGGTATTCTAAAAGTGAAAAATCTGGGATTAGAGTATCCACCAGAAAGATTATTAACACAATTAAGTAATTTGTTCATGTCTGCATAAGGTTGATTAGTGATAAGGTTGAAGTGTAGAGTGAAAGTATCATGTGCTTTCAAGGCTGCATGCATATCCATTTATCTGATATGGCTCATCTCAAGGTAGTTGGTCTCCAGTTCATCTGTTCACATTGCTTTTTGTGGACATAATTTTCCAAGTTGGGTTGGTTAGGATTAGCTTGCTTGTGTTTGAGTTTTTTGTTACAGGTTGGAGTTTTTTTTTCTCCTGAAAAAGGAGGGGGGTGGTGACTTCACATTTCCTGAAAGGATCAAAATGTAGGACATGGATCACCATCCAATATGCATCCTGTTTTTCCTTGATAATTAAGAGAACTAACAGTTTTGCAGCGCAAATTTTTCTGGATTCACTATGCTGTGCTCTATTCCGTGGTCTAATGGTTGGGTCCGGAATCATAGTCTTTTCTCTTTTTTTTTTTGTAGCCCAGGTGGGCATCAACGTCCCACCTTTTGGTGTCCTTCCCGTGATGTCGGCACGCTTCCTGCTGAAGCTCGCACCCTTGGGTACCATCTTCAGATTCTTTTTTCCGCCGTTGGGTCTAGATCGTTCCCGAGAGGCTCCAGCGTTTTTGAAGGGAAGAAGACACTGAAGAGTCGACTTTTGCACGGAAAAGACTGAGAAGACGTCGAGGAAAGACACCATCGAGCCGGGACGACGAAGAAGGAGAACTTCGAGAACTTCGACGTCCAACGGAGAATGTGCACACAAGGGGGCCCCTGAGCGCAAGAAATGGAAAACACATCCTTTAAATTCTGCTGCAATTGCCACCACAAATATGCGCAGAAGGATCAGCACCCGGTTTGCAACCTCTGCCTACCGGTCGACCACGAGAGCAAGGACTACAACGCCTGCTCCGCCTTCGCACCGAAGACCCTCCGCGTTAGCGTCAGAGAAGAGCCAACTACAGCATGCAGGGCAAAGACCAACAGCCGTCCCTTTGAGACCTAGGGTCCTCGAGCGATGAGGAGGACAATGGCGCCGGAAAAGACGACGACTACACGGTCGCAGAGACCGATAAAAAACTTCTAAAGAGGTAGGAGAGTCGGCGACCCCTAAAGCCCAGACAGACCCTCGAAGGTCTGCATCAGGCTCTCGAAAAACAGAATAAGTCCTAGAAGGGAGCACTGGCGCCGAACATCTCGACGGCCGCAGCTGCATCCAAGAAGAAACAGCCCAGCGGATCCTTTGAGAAGTACTCCCCGGCGGCGAAAAGATACGGTCTTCGAAGCACGTCACCTAAAAGGAACGTTCAAATTCGAAAGAGAAGGATTGAAGGTCGCTTTGACGTCTACAAAGAACCCAAAGCCCACTTCGTCGATGTATACGGCGAAGAGATCAGCCGAACCGTCCGACGGCGAACAGGCCACCGAACTGGAAAGAAAGAAAAGACTGCATGAGGCCGAAATGATAACATCCTGCAAAGAAAGGAGTTTGACTAAAAGATGAAGAGGTTCACGATTCCGTCGAAGCCAGCAACTGTGATTGTGGAGCTAGAAGAGGAGGAGGACTTCGAGGCTGAAGAGCCGCCGAAAAGTCCAGAGACCCAGGATCATCCAGAGGAAGAAGCCTTCTACTACGAGGAGGAGGGTGACGACGACCAGCGGACGTCCCTCGGATCAGCATCCTCGGGGACACAGTACCTGGAGTGGCAGGACATCGACACCGAAAGCCCAGAAGAGGCCGTGGACACGTACCCTTCGAGGCCTTCACCGCCAGATGACATTGGGGTGTACAATATGGTCCTCAAGAATGCGGCAGCGGCATTTGAAGTCAAGCTTGATGAGGAAAAACCAAAAGCAGACTTCCTCTTGGAGACCCTGCTCCCCACACAGACTAGGAGCCAGTACCTCCCCATGCTTGAGTGTCATGGCCCAGGGGAAGGAGGCGTTCAAGGAACCGGCGACATGCAGGTCCGTTACGCCAAGGACGGAGAAGAAATATAGTACTAGGAGGAAGGGGTCCCAGTGTGAACAAGGAACAATTTATACAATTCGAAGAATTAATCAAGAATAATTAGATCCACAAAGTTTTATTCACTAGGGGATCAAATGTAATGCATACAAATAGCAAACAATCAACTGTATTCAAGGTCATACAGTGCCCCAGTAAGGGAGGAAGGAAGTGATAGATGTGAGGATAAGGGAGTGATAGGATTATGTGACAGTATAATCAAACATTTAGGAACAGATTTGGCTGTAACTTATATAACAAAAACAGGCCATAATAATAGTGGCAACCATCACTTGGAAAGGCATACTCCACAAAGTACAATTAATCTACACAATGTTGGCGTGAAGTTGCCACAGGAGGAACAACAAAGGAGAAGAAATATAAGCACTCCACTAAAGATTCTCCATACATCAGAGGGGCAGTTACAGCGGACTCCATTATTGTGGCGACCGCAAGGAAATGGGCAAATGTGCCAACAACATCAGGGCCAACACCAGACAAGGAAAGCAGGAGGATGGACCTAACTGGGAGAAAGATAGAAAGGAATGCAGCAAGCACTGGCGCATAGCAAACTCAAATGCCCTATTGAACAGGCACCAGTACCAAATCCTGTACAAAATTGGGCAGCTGATGAAGCACCTCCCAGACGAGTACCAACAAAGAGCTTCACACCTTGTTGAGGAGGGGCCAGTCCTTTTGCGAGAGGGCGAACTGACGTGGGCAAAATAAGAGAGGTCCAACAACCCACCTCAAAGTGACTCCGTCACGCAATACGTGTCCACCCGCGCAATGCCTCCCAGGGTGGAGCACAAAAAGACTGTAGGAAGGTACATCCTGACTATGGTTGCCCCCAACTTTTTGCCCTGTGTTTTAGCTGGTTTTGGACATAGTCGACCTGGGACCCTGCCAATCAGGACCCCAGGCCTACTGCTCTCTCTTTAAAATGGAGTCCATGTACCCTAGGTGCATCTACCAATTGGTACTGGGCCACCTTATCAGACCCTGTAACTCAGGGCATAGGTGTACCCAGGGCTGCCAGGGGCTGCAGCATGTATTAT
The DNA here is from genome assembly GCF_964263255.1 of Lissotriton vulgaris. Taxonomy (NCBI): domain Eukaryota; kingdom Metazoa; phylum Chordata; class Amphibia; order Caudata; family Salamandridae; genus Lissotriton; species Lissotriton vulgaris. The sequence continues at coordinate 171,956 of NW_028245577.1, read as the reverse complement.
GCCACCCCTGGCTGGCCTCCTAAATTTGACACAACTGGCTGCATGGCAGCTGGGGCAAAGTCGTGTAATCACCCTTTGCTGTAGGTGTAGTATACCTATACCTAACCCTAAAATGGACACACAGATTCCTATCAGTCACTCCTATGGCAGGCCTTGACAATCCTGAAGGCAGAGTGCTTGGAATCATGTGAGATGGTGCTCTGGCACGAGCTGAGCCTGTCTGCAGCTTGCGGAATCAAGTCCTAATAGCTGTTCCATGATATCGCATACCATATACTCTTAAGTGCATTATAATCCTCGCGGTTAAATGCTATCTTTGGTATTGCTTTATCAAAACATGTCGAGTAAGGTGTCATACGAATTGGAATACTAACCCCTCGCCAATTCTGGCGACGGGGTTAGCATTCCACCCTTCTAGAGGGACACGACATGTATGTAACTGTGAACCCCGGTTAAAGTTAACTGAAGCCTCAGCTTCACAAAATGGATGCTGCCACCACAGACACGAGTCTGACCCCCTGCAGCTGGGAGTCCTCCCAGTGAGGGGAGCCTGGACAAAGGGTTTCCTGTCAGGGGCGGTGCTAGCACCGTCCCAGACATGGTTTTGTGTATCCTGGGTAGGCAGGGCTTTTCAGGAAGGTGACTGCTGAGTGGCACCCCGGTGCTCACTACGCATAGGCCAGTCAGAACCAGTTCCAGGGGCACACCAGCCCCTGGCCTGGGGAAGTCCGGCAGGGGAGAGGGGTGTAACCACCCCCCTCCTGGTCCCACCCATAGGCAGGACCTAGTCACCGGGTCAGCCCCCTTTTTTAGTATAAAGATAGGAGCGGGCCCCCTGTTCAAAAGAGATCATCTTTGGAATCAAGATACCACTTTCTTCGAAAGGACTTCACGATTTCTTCTTCAAGATTCTCCCTTGTGGCTAAGGAGTAGTCACCCTGCATCAAGCGGGCACCATCCTAAAGAACACTGCGGTCTGCTGCAAGTCCTTCTTCACGAATCCGACGACCCAGCTCGACGAGACCCGGCTTCCCTGGCACCTCTGACCTCTACTCACCTCTACAGCAAAGCTGAGAACCGTGAGTGCGACGAGACCTCAAGGGACCGACGATCGCCAAGACTGCACGACATCTTTACTGCAAGCCCACCGTGTCCTCCACTGGTGAGTGCTTTGGGGTCCGAGAAGCCCCGACCCTGCGCAGCTCCAGCACCCAAGGTCAGCCTCCCTGCATCTCCACGATCTGCGTGGGGCCCTTCTGCTGTGTGCTGTGCACCGCGTTGTTTGGCTACTAGCCGGCTGGCTTGTGGCCTTCTGAACGACGCCCAACGACTTCACGACTGCTGGTCTGGTTGCTCCAGGCTGGCCCTTGCTTCCTTCTTCAAGAGAGGCACCCCGGACCCTCCTGGTCCACTCCAGACGCCATTTTAGGTCCACCGCGTGGGCTTGAATTTGCCAAGGCTTTGTTGCCCAATCCTGGGTCCAGCGACGCCGACAGCTTCCAACTTCGTGGGACAGCTCGATCCTCCATCCTGGTCGCCGACAACGCCTCCTGGTCCGCGAGATCTTCGAGCTACAGCGTCACCCACTCACCTTGTCGAGGTGGCTACCATCCGGTGCCCTCCTGGTGCCCACTGACTACTGGCTAGTAGTCTCGAACTTGGTCCCCTCTGCTTTCAGGTGTCATCTATCTTCGAGATCCAGGCTTGGATCCAACTGAACTTTCTCCACTGGTCACCGGCCAGCATCTTTTCTTCCGGCTCCTGGTCCGTCTACGAGGATTCCCGACGTCTTTTCAGACCTATGCAGCTGCAGCCCCTGGGCTAGGTAACTTCGGCATTTCGGTGCCCCAGCATAGCCTCCCTATCCAAGGGTCAGAATCTACTTTCGTTTTCTCCCTACCAGGTCGGGTTCGCCCGAGAACACTAACTTTCTAATTCCTAGCTACCATAGACTTTTGTCCGCATCTCGCGTGAGAGTGCACACACTGCACCCGAGTCCCCTAGGCCTCCTAGAAGTAATCTAACGATTCCCTAGTCAAGTCCTAGCGATTCCAAAAGCTATTAGTACTGTACTTACCTGCTAGGAATTTCGCATTCCACTTTCAGAGTATATGGTTTTCCGTGCCCCTCGGGCATTTGTATATACTGTGCTAACTTAAGTATTTTTGTAAGAGTTTTGGTTTGTGCTTAGTACCCTGTCCTCATAAAGAGTACAGGGCTGTTGTGATCTTTAAATAAATAACTGTTTATTTTCATAACACTTGTGTGGTGTCCTTTCACTTGGTATTCAAGGGGTATATGTGTGGTAAACAGCTGGCTTAACACGCCCTCTCGAGTCTTTAGCCTTAGACTGCTCGTATCCACGCTACTAGGATAGCTGGTCTATAAGGTTGACTTACAACCAATCATCAATAAGGGTTGCTGGACTGATACATAGTGTTCACTAGAATAGTGAGCACTGCATATCAGGCCACCTTCTCACAAAGACCAACAGTGTTACACGGACCAAAGATGGACGAACATGTAACACCAGTAGGAGGCAGGCTAAGTCATTTCTTCCGGGAGTGGAAGAAGATAACCACAGACAAATGGATACTCAACATCCCTAAGCCCCACATTGTTCAATGTGTACATGGCCCCCCTGGAGGACGTGGTTGCCCCGTTTGAGATCAAAATACTCAGTTACGCCGACGACACTCAATTGGTTGTTTCTCCCTCCCAGCTCGATCAATGCTCTGACAGTTTCCATCTATGCCTGACGAAGATATATGCCTGGATGTGTGACTCCTCACTTAAGTTAAATGGGTCTAAAACGGAAATCATGTTTCTAGGCCACAAATCTGCCTAAATGCCCTCCTCCATCTGGCCTGCCTGTTTAGGGTACCCACCCACCCCAAAAAAATAAATCAAAAGCTTAGGGGTCTGGCTGGAGCAGGACCTTTAGCTCAAAACACAAGCGGAAAAGACAGCAGGCACCTGCTTTGGGCTACCTCGGTCTGCCCGGTAAATCCTTCCTCTCCTCCCTCATCATTCTAGGAAGCTATTGATACATGGTCTAGTTCTCTCCAGACTAGATTTCAGCAACGCGATTTTCTTAGGAGCCCCGGAAGCTACTATCAATAAGCTTCAACAAATCCAAAATGCCGCAGCTAGACTCTTAATGGGCGTCTCCCTTAGGACCTCAGCTAAACCTGCCCTTAAATCGCTCCATTGGCTCCCCGTAAGGGAAAGGATTATGTTCATATCCCTATGCATTACCCACCAACTCCTGCAAGGCAAAGTTCCCCCGATTATGAGAAGCCTAGTCACGCCCTACAAACCTAACAGACCACTGAGTTCCGACAAGGGGTTCCTGGCGACAGTGCCGAGAGTCCAGAGAGCACGCACAGGAGGCTGCCGCTTCTCTGTGAACGCGGCCTCACTATGGAACTCCCTCCCACTGAAACTACGTGCGGAACCTGGACATATGTGCTTCCGGAAGACACTGAAAACCTTCCTCTTCCCTAAATGATCCCATGTCTCCTCTCCCCTCTCGAGTCTGACTCTATCGCAGCGCTGGGATGCCTTCAGGTAACCATGCGCTTCAAAAAAACGCCTTATATTACATTACAATACATCATACAGTTCGGAAACTGCATAGAACTGGAAAGGACACCGCCAAACAGGAAACCAAAAAAAAAGGCGCAATCAGGAAAAGAGCAAGAGCTACTTCAAAAAGAAGCATAGGAACTGCTCCAAAAGAAGGCTATCGAACCGGTACCATACCGAGAAAGGAACAAGGGAGTGTACTCCACCTACTTCCTGGTACCGAAGGTGGACGAAACACTAATACCCATCCTGGACCTAAGGTTCCTGAACAAGTACATAAAAACACAAAAGTTCAAGATGACGTCCCTGCAGGAGGTCATTCCCCAGATAAGGGACGGAGATTTCATGGCCACCATAGACCTCAAAGATGCCTATCTGCACATCCCAATGAACAGACAGCACAAACATCTACTGAGATTTACCATCAACAAAGATGACTACCAGTTCACAGCCCTAGCGTTCGGACTAAAATCCGCACCATGGGTCTTCACCAAGTGCCTCGCAACACTGGCAGCGCTCCTAAGAAGGGAAGGGATCCATGTATACCCTTACCTGGATGACTGGCTTATAAAGGAAAGTTCACACAGGACATGCAAGGGGCACGCACAGGCGTGACAAATACACTGATGGACCGGGGATTCTCCATTCACTGGGGGAAATCCTCTATCGAACCAGAGCAAGTAAAAATCTTCCTCGGAGTACCGATCAATACCATACATAGCAAGTTGTTCCCTAGCGACAAGAGGACACTGGCACTGCTGAAGGAGACGCGCCTCTACCAGAAGGGGCGAGCTCTGACAGTTAGGACAGCGAGCAAGGTCATGGGCATGATTGCCTCCTGCATACATTTGGTACCAAATGTACGCCTCCACATGAAATCATTCCAAGAATGGCTGCAAGAACAATGGTCACAAGCTACAGGAAGTTGTGAAGATCTAGTGGTTGCAACGCACGTAGTGCAGGAGGAGATGTTGTGGTGGAACAAGGAGAACATAACAGAAGGAAAGCCTCTAACACCACCGACCCCAACGGTGACCATCACCACAGACGCATCCCAGAAGGGATGGGGAGCACACATGAGCAAACTCAGGGTGAGGGGTCTGTGGACTCCAGTGGATGCGGTCAAACACATCAACTACCTGGAACTAAAGACCGTGTTCCTCGCCCTGAAAGCCTTCCAGACAAAACTGTACAACAGAGTGTTGATCCAAAAAGACAACACAACAATGATGTTCTACATCAACAAACAGGGAGGAACACAATCAGCTCCGCTATCGAACCTAGCACAGGAGATATGGAGATGGGCCATCCCACTAAAAATATACCTGCTAGCCATACACTTACCAGGGAAAGACAATGTAGAAGCAGACTGGCTCAGAAGACAGACATCGGCATCCCACGAGTGGGAGCTCAATACGCAGGAAACGCTAAGGCTATTCAGAAGGTGGGTAACACCGACAATAGACCTATTTGCAACACACCTGAATGCAAAATGCCAAAGCTTCGCATCCAGGCAACGGATCCCTGTGGAATGCCCTATGGATAAGCTCGTCGAAATCATTGGCTTGCGCTCCCCCCCCCCCCATACCACTGATACACAGAGTACTCAACAAGTGCTGAACCAGCAACATGTCTCTGATCCTGGTGGCACCACAGTGGGCCAGGCAGACCTGGTACTCACAGATAATGGAAATGGCACAAGGTGCTCCCCACAAGATCGGGAAAAGAAAAGACCTGCTCTCCGTGCAAGACGGAGAGGTGCTACACCCAGAGCCAGAGAGCTTCAGCCTAGCAGCATGGCTCCTGAAGACATAGAGTTTGCGCACCTGTGGTTAACTGAGAGTATCCTGCGGGTACTATGAGAGGCTAGGAGACCTAGCACACGAAGGTGCTATGTGGCAAAATGGAAGAGGTTCACACAATGGTGCAGCAAGAAGCTACACAAGATGACAAGAGAATCAACGGTGCTAAGGTATCTCACGCACCTGCTGAAGGTAAAGCTGAGCTCATCCTCGCTGAGAGTACACCTGGCAGCAATAGTAGCCTACACAAGAGGAGAAACAGGGAAGAGTTTCTTTACATCACAGATAGTAAGAGATTCCTGGAAGGGGCAAAAAGGATCGCACCATAGAACCTTAATTTAGTCCTAACAGATCGCACCATAGAACCTTAATTTAGTCCTAACAGAGCTCATGAAAGCGCCTTTTGAACCCATTCATAAGGCCTCCCTACAAATGCTAACAATGAAAACAGCCTTCTTGGAGGGAATCACTGCGCTGCGCAGGGTGAGCAAACTACAGGCGCTAACGCTACAAGAACCCTACATCCAGATACACAATGATAGGGTGGTGATGAGAACCGACCCACACTTTATACCAAAGGTGGTGTTGAGGTTCCACATCAACCGGACAGTGCAAATACCAAGCTTCTTTCAGAAACCGGCCACAAGCGCAGAGAGGGCACTGCACACTCTGGACGCCAGGAGGGCAGTAATGCACTACATAGAAAGAACCAAGGAACACAGGAAGACAAAGCAGTTCTTTGTGTCCTTCGCAAGCAGTTTCCTGGGTAGACCAGTAACCAAGGGAACCTTTGCACGATGGATCGTACAAATTATACAATTCTGCCACAACAAGCAGATCAAGAACTATCAGAGGGGGCACAGGCCCACTCTACTAGGAAAAATGGAGCAACAATAGCCTTCCTGGCTAACACACCCATTCAAGACATTTGCCTGGCGGCAACATGGGCTTCAGTGCACACGTTCACTAAGCACTACTGTATGGATATACAAATGAACAAGGAAGCACAAGTAGGACAGAAGGTGCTTCAACATATATTCAACAACCAATGCTCATCTTCCACCCAGCCGCCAAAAACATAACAAACCGCTACTAAGTCTATGCACAGCATAGTGAATCCAGAAAGATTCACGGTACAAAACGAATAGTTTCATGCCTGTCGGTGTAGTTTTGCAGCTTGAAGATCTTTCTGGATTCACTAGCGAACCCACCCACCTCCGCCAGAAAGATGAGGCTGGAGAAGACGGTGGTAAAACAAGGACAATACTGAAACAAACACCTTAAAGGACAAAGCGGGTAAATCAATCACTTGAACATTGCCAAGGATTCGCAAACAGAACACGAAACAAAAAAAAAGAATCCGAAGATGGCACCCAAGGGTGGGAGCTTCAGCAGGAAGCATGTCGACGTCCCAGGAAGGACACCAAAAGGTGGGACGTCGACGCCCACCTGGGCTTCAAAAAAAAGAAAGAAAAAAAAGACTACGATTCCGGACCCAACCACTAGACTGCGGAATAATGCACAGCATAGGGAATCAAGAAAGATCTTCAAGCTGAAAAACGACACCGACAGGTAAGAAACTATTTGTTTTCCCACTACCTGAAGATGTTAAGACACTTCAGTGACCATGGGGAAGTAACTTAAGTACAGAGAGCATTCCTTACCTCCTCCTGATAGCAGTAGAGTGTTCCCAGGTCTCTGCACTCTCCCAGTTGGCTGATGCTTCTTCTACAGGAAGTTGAACTGAGGTTTCTATGTTTGTTCTCAATCTTCTCCAGTTCATTAGCTTACTGCAGTTGTTCTGCCTGAACATATACCTCAAAAGCACCAAGAAGCACTACAGCATCTCTTACAGGAAATGTTCTATATCAACTACTTACACTGAACGTCAACATGAGGAGCCTTCTCGAGAAGCACCTGGTAGACCTACATTCGCTGCCGACTCAGGACTTTCAACGCAGGATCACTTTTATTTTGACTGGCACAGATTCTAGTACTTCAGAGTCTGAACAGGATAATAGCTCATCCTGGTCCCCTGGATTGCCTAAAATAAGGGATTTTACTGTTAATTACATATTTATATTCCATGAATTTATGGCTAGAGGTTTATCTTCACTTATACTATTCAAGACTCTTCAGGCTAGTTCCCTCCGTTCTGCAGTATTGGCGCAGCTTTCATAGATTTGCAATCTTGAATCATCCCAGTTGTCGAGGTGGGAGTCCCACAGTATATTCGAAAGCAGTAGTAGTAATTAACATAGCTTGCAGTGGGAAAATACATTGAATTTAATCTTATCCACTTCATAAAAAATAAAAAAAACTCCAGCCAGATAAAACACTCCCAGTTGAGGTATCTTCCTTCGGATTTTCATTGCATTGCATGCCTGCTCAGTCTTTCTAATTAGGTTATTCCAGATTATTTCAGCTGTGTTCCAGTATGTCCGAATTAGTGAAGAAAGGTCTCTTTAGAGCTTAAGGGTCTTGCAGAAAGAAGAGACTACACTCTGAAGATCCTAATAGAGAGTGTATCTACTTCCTTCATCCCACCCACAAGAGGAAAGACTGTAAAATCTGAAGGATGTTTTACACTAATACTCTCATAGAGCATGAGGGAGACTTTTGATTTGGTCTTCAGAAATGTAAAGAAAAAAATGCTTTTGTTTCTGAGGAGGAAGATTGTGAGTTCTGTACCGCCAGAAAACCAAAAAGAGAGCGCGGTCACACCAAGAGTTGCCTCAGGGGCACAAAAAAGCCTTAAAGCCTCATCATGGGTCTTGAACAGGCTCCTCTTGTGAGGGAAAGAGAGAGAGAGGGCTTCTTTAGATTCTAAATCTGAACCTACTACATATGTAACCCTCCCATTAAAGCCTGACAGATGCTCTTCTGAATCAGTCATTGGAAAGCATAACTACTCCAAAGACATTGTCAACGATGTCAATGCTGCTGAAATCGTTGACTCAGTAAAAACTAAGGTATCAACAACAGCTGCCTCAATGTCTAGCTTTGTCCCGTCAACTGCCACCGTGCCGACGAAGACCACCTCGTTGGCTAAGACCACCACCTAGTTGACAGCAACAGTTACTTTGGGAACTCTACTGACACCATTGACAAACACGTAGACTTTGGCGACACTGTTGACTAATATCTCTTTGACAAGACTTCCGATGCAACTCTGTAAAAATCTGTTGTCAAAAGCAAAGCCTAAGAAACAATATATGCTGATCTTGACCACACCGCCACTAACTACGGCAATTCCATCGACGAGATTATCGACACCAGAGAGTTTGCCCAGAGTTTACATCACCTAACAAGGTGTCGCCATTACCTCCCAGCCACATGCTAGTTATAGAAGTATCAGATGCAGATGATCAGGGACCTTTTGGTGCAGCTCACAGTCGTTCTGATTCGCATGCTAAATATCAAAAGGACGAAGATAAAAGGGATTATTACGAGCCCATTTATTAAGGGCAACAATATGTAGAGCAGTACTGCCACTTCGCTTCTACTTCCAAACCACAGGGTATGGTTCAAGTTCAGGCTGCTTTAGTTCAGGATTTACAAAGCATGCTCCAGGACTACTACAAGCGCTACCCAACACCAGCTGGAGTGCAACAGTCACCTACATGTCTCCTCCACCTACTCCACGGAAAAGGCCATATTGTCTTGCTTCCTTGAGATGACCCATCATCTACAGACTGATGATGGAGATAGGGAGGAAGGTGAGATTCCAATCAACAAAACTATGACTACCACATGTGGTGATCATCTTAATTCACCACCAGCAGCACAACCAGTGGATACTTCACCAGAGACCATTGGTGGACTCCACACACTCATGAAAAGGGAGGGTAACCGTTTTCATCTCCCGATTCTGTACAACTTTAAGGAACAGTCCAGATAGATGGTAAGGGCAATCCCTATTGTCGATTTTATATTTTGTTACAAGGGGGCAAAAATAATGAAGATGCCACCAACTGTCACAGCAGTTCTTCCTAGAATTGACAAAAAATATAAAGCGTACAAAGACTCGCCTGCTTGTCTCAAGACATCCGAAACCAGACTCTGTAATTACCCAGGCTGAGCAATGCTGATCAAAAAACCCCTCCAGTCCAGCCTCTACTCTGTTTGACAGACAGGGCAGGCAACTTGATAATATTGAAAAGAGATTTTCGGTAAGGTTTGCTACAACTGTTCTTACGGCCAATTCTCCAGTTATTCTGGGCAGATACGATCACTAGATGTGGTCAGATATTGTTCTATTTCTTGATTTCTTGCCATAAGACAAGAAAGCAGAAGCCACAAAGATTTTACAAGAAGGGGAAAGATTGGTCTAAAAAATAATAGATCGCACTATGGACATTGTGTCTATTGGATGCAGCAACTAGCAGGATCAGTGGTACTCAGTCAGGGCTGGCTCAAGGCAACATCATTCCGGCCTGAAGTACAGTAAGATTTTGTACATGTCCTATGATGGTGACACACTATTTAGGAAGCAAGTCTGACGTCTTGTATGCAATAAAATTGGATACTGATACAGCTAGGTCCCTAGGAAACCTCCAGTTCTGAGAAACACCCTTTAGTGGAGTTCGTGGGTGAGGAGCATAGTCCTATACTATCGAGGCTGAAACCACAATTAACAACCACAGCACTCCCAGCAGCCATTTTATCATGCCTAAGACCTGCCGTATTGCACACCGCCAGCGGTACACACGGCCCTTACCTTACACCCACTGTGCAGACGAAGCTAGCCAGCATGCATGTCTCAGTATCCCTGGGTTTAAACCTAAGGTGCAACACCACCTACTTAATCTCCCCTTCAATGGGGAGCATGTGTTTGAGCCACAGGTCGATTAAATATTAAAAAAATCCAGGCAGGAATACTGATATGGCTAGAACAATGGGAGCTCTCCAGACCGCTAGTCAGGGGGTCCTTGCGAAGGCAGCAGTACAACAGAGGTATTACAACCACCTCCCAGATGAAAGCTCTTACCAAAGGCTACAGCAATCCTACCAGCCTTAACACTCCTAGAGGTTACACAAGTGGGGCGTTATAGTGGTAACAATTAAGGAAGAGCAGAAGGAAGTTCCGGCAAGGTAGGCTCCCATCCCAAAACACTGACTCCCTACAACCACACACCACCTGTTGGGGATAATCATCAAAGATTTCCTGCCAAAATGGTGAGAAATCACTTACAGACAAATTCATTCTAACCATAGTTCAACATGGCTACTGCTTAAAGTGTCATTCATAACCAAGAGGCTGGAACTTCTCAACAAAAATCCAGGACTGATGAGGTATAGATCCCAAACAGCTCAACCTAGCGATCTGGCACCTGCAATTTGAGTTATGCAGCACTCTACTGTATCCCAAAGCACATAGATCCATTAAACTCTACGGTTCAGGACAGTATCTGCTACTTTCTTCATATACAGTACTTTGGGTTAGCATACACTTCGGTTAGACTCCATTTAGTAGCCCTATCCGATCCATATACCAGTCAAGGGTTTTATGGAGGGCCTGATGCCTCTTCCCCCAAGGGTGCCACCAGCTCCTCAATGGAATCTCAGCGTTGTCCTCACCGAGTTATGGGTCCCCTTTTGGGCATATGCATTCCTGCCCTCTTCAGTTACTTTCATGGAAGATTGCATTCTTAGTGGCTATATCCTCACTCAGACACATTGGTGAACTGTAAGCACTCAAATTACAAGAACCTTATATCTGGATACCAATAGAGTATTATCGACCAAGCCAAGTTTCTGTCAAACGTTATTTCCCCCTTTCATCTTAACCAGACCATAGAAATAGTTGTTTCTTTCTTCAACCACAGTCAGTGAGCCCTGCACACCTCAGACTTAGAGAGCTTTTGTGTACTACATTGATAGGACCAAGTCCTGTCATAAGGCAGACCAGCTGTTTGTAGATTTTAGCAAACCTCTAAAAGGTCAACCTATTTCAAAAGCAGAAATTGCAAGGGTAGTCAAGTGTATCCAAAACTCCTACATTTAAGTCAAGCAAGTTCTCCCTGCACCTACCGGGGTACAATGCACATAAAAAAGGCCTTTTTTGGAAACATCCCACTATATTATATTTGTAATGCAGCTACTTGAACAACCCTGTAGGAAGGTGGATACCTGACTATGGTTGCCCCCAACTTTTTGCCTGGTGTTTTGCTGGTTTTCCGACTTAGTTGACCTGGGGCCCTGCCAATCAGGGCCTCAGGCCTACTGCTCTCTCTCTAAAATGAATTCCATGTACCTTAGGTACATTTCCAATTGGTACTGGGCCCCCTTATCAGACCCTGTAACTCAGGGCATAGGTGTACCCAGGGCCTACCAGGGGCTGAAGCATGTATTATGCCACCCCTGGCTGGCCATCTAAATCTGACACAACTGGCTGCACGACAGCTGGGGCAAGGTGGTGTAATCACCCTTTGCTTTAGATATAGTATACCTATATCTAACCCTAAAAATGGACACACAGATTCCTATCAGTCACTCCTATGGCAGGCCTTGACAATCCTGAAGGCAGAGTGCTTGGAATCGTGTGAGATGGTGCTCTGGCATGAGCTGAGCCCGTTTGCAGCTTGCGGAACCAAGTCCTAATAGCTGTTCCATGATAACGCATACCATATACTCTTAAGTGCATTATAATCCTCGCGGTTAAATGCTATCTTTGGTATCGCTTTATCAAAACATGTCGAGTAAGGTGTCATACGAATTGGAATACTAACCCCTCGCCAATTCTGGCGACGCGGTTAGCATTCCACCCTTCTAGAGGGACACGACATGTATGTAACTGTGAACCCCGGTTAAAGTTAACTCAAGCCTCAGCATCACAAAATGGATGCTGCCACCACAGACACGAGTCTGACCCCCTGCAGCTGGGAGTCCTTCCAGCGAGGGGAGCTTGGACAAAGGGTTTCCTGTCAGGGGCGGTGCTAGCACCATCCCAGACAGGGTTTTGTGTATCCTGGGTAGGCAGGGCTTTACAGGAAGGTGACTGCAAGTGGCACCCCGGTGCTCACTACGCATCTGCTGGCTAGAACCAGTTCCAGGGGCACACCAGCCCCTGGCCTGGGGAAAGTCGGGCATGGGAGAGGGGTGTAACCACCCCCCTTCCTGGTCCCACCCCCAGGGCAGGACCTAGTCGCGTACCCACCTCTTTCTTTAGGATAAAGGCAGGAGCGGGGACCCTTCCAAATTAGATGATCTTTGAATCAAGAAACTACTTTCTACGAAAGGAACTCTCGACTTCTTCTCAAGATTTCTCCCTTGTGGCTAAGGAGTAGTCACCCTGCACCCGCAGGCACCATCAAGAACTCTGCGGTTTGCTGCACGTCCTTCCTCCGGAATCCGACTGACCAGCTCGACGAGACCCGGCTTCCCTGGCACCTCTGACCTCTACCTACCTCTACAGCTAAGCTGAGAACCGTAGGTGCGACGAGACCTCGAGGGACCGGCCATCATCAGAACTGCACGACTTCTTTCCAGCACGACCGCCGAGGGATCCTCTGGTGAGTGCTTTGGGGTCCGAGAAGCCCCGACCCTGAGCAGCTCCAGCACCGAAGACCAGCCCCCCAGCATCCACGAGATCTGCGTGGGGCCCTTCTGCTTCATGGCTGCTCACCGCGTTGTCTGGCTACTAGCCCGCTGGCTTGTGGCCTTCCCGACGACTATCAACGACGACAACACTGCTGGTCTGGTTGCTCCAGACTGGTCCTTGCTCCCTTCCAAAAGAGGAGCACCCCGGACCCTCCTGGTCCACTCCAGACGCCATTTTAGGTCCACCGCGTGGGCTTGAATTTGCCAAGACTTGTTGCCCCAATCCTGGGTCCAGCGACGTCGACAGCATCAACCATCGTGGGACAGCTCGCACCTCAATCCTAGTCGCCGACAACGCCTCCTGGTCCGTGAGACTGCAGAGCCCAGCATTGCCCACTCACCTGGTCGAGGTGACTTCGCCCGGTGCCAACCTGGTGCCCACACAATCACTGGCTAGTGATTAAGAACTTGGTCCCCTCTGCTTTCAGGTGTCTTCCATCTTCGATCCAGGCTTGGATCCATCGAACAATCTTCACTGGTCGCCTGCCAGCAACTCTTTCTTCAGGCTCCTGGTTCGTCAACGAGGATTCCCGACGTCTTTTCAGACCTATGCAGCCGCAGCCCCTGGGCTAGGTAACTTCGGCATTTTGGTGCCCCAGCATAGCCTCACTATCCAAGGGTCCAGATCCACTTTCGTTTTTGACCTACCTAGTCGGGTTCGCCCGAGAACACTAACTTTGCTTTTACTAGCCTCCATAGACTTTGTCCCGCATCCCGCGTGAGAGTGCACACTCTGCACCCGAGTCCCCTAGGCCTCCTACTAGTAATCTGAAAGTTCAGTAACGTAGTCCTAGCGATTCCAAAGCCTATTAGTCCAGTACTTACCTGCTAGTAATTTCGCATTCCACTGTCATAGTATATGGTTTTTCGTGCCCCTCGGGCATTTGTGTAAATTGTGCAACTTAAAGTATTTTCGTAAGAGTTTTGTTGTGTGCTTAGTACCCTGTCCTCATAAAGAGTACAGGGCTGTTGTGATCTAAATAAATACACTGTTTATTTTCATAACACTTGTGTGGTGTCCTTTCACTTGGTGTTCAAGGGGTATATGTGATGGTATAACAGCTGGCTTAACACGCCCTCTAGAGTTTAGCCCGAAGACTGCTCTTGTCCATGCTACTAGGATAGCTGGTCTATCGGTTGACTTACAACCAATCACCATAAGGGTTGTTTGGACTGATACATAGTGATCACTAGAATAGTGAACACTGAATATCAGGCCAACTTCTCACAAACCCCACGTACGTTTACCAAACACTACATTGCAGATGTTCATGCTATGCTAGGCAGCAAGCTTTATGTGGCCAGATGGTCACAATGACCCTTTGTCAGACATCTTTTTCATCCATACGGTAGCCACAGCATAAATAGAGGGACTGCTTTCAGTCTATGCATACAATGTGTATCTACAGAAACGCATGCTATGAACTGAAAATGTTGCCTATTCTTTAAGCATCTGTTTGTCGTAGGTAGTGTTGCAGATTTACATGTGCCCACCCGCCTCCCTGGACACGAGTGGCTCTGGCTGCAGAGCTTTCTTTCTCTTTCACACAATGCTTTTATCAGTGCGCATGTACACCTCTATGTTGTACCACTCCATGCCACTCACACTCTGGGTGAAACAGTCTAAAAAGGAGTCGGTGACTACTCGCTATGTTCGCATACGGAGACACCATGTATTTTGAGACTAGAGAGACTTCTTAGAAGAAAAACAAATTGTAAATGTCAGAACCCAACACTAGTTGGCAGGAGTAGACTTAGAAAGCACTGCACGCAAGGAACAGATGCTTAGAGGTTAAGTAACTTTTTTCCTTTTTGGTAGCTGTTATTTATGCATAAAAAGTATGTGAAATTAATGTGTTATACGTTTAGCCTTTTATGGTCATTCATAATAGTGGAGTTTAAAACTCTTCCGTCCTTACCAAAGTGATTTCATGTTTCCACTTTTAAATCATTACCACTGTCTTTTATAATCAAAGTCAACTGTAGAACCATCTCTGCACACACTAAATGTTTAAATACAATGTTGACTGAACTGAGGAGTTAATGACACCTAATAAATTATTTGTAAACTATGGTCCTATTAATACTTGACCTGTTACCCAAGCAATCTATCTTGAAATGAGTGGTTTAATGTATCTTATTGTACTACTAAAAACCAAATCAATCATTGGATGATAGACCTAAACCCCACTCAACAAAAGGTAAAGCGCAAGATCTTGAGCCATGAGCCTACTCTGCTGGAAACTGATGTGAAAGCCACCAAGAGGTCCTATTCTTTTAAGTACTCCTCCAATTCTAGGAAAATGAATCTTCCTTTCGCTCTGCAGTTTCCAGGGTTCTGTAGCAACGTGTCCTGGATCATGACGAGTTTGGAATAGTCAAACTCAATTTTTAGGGATTGCAGGTCAGGCAGAACTTTGCATCTGCCCTGTTGCCTGGGAGTCAATCAACAACCCAATTAGGTGGAAGTGAGTGAGTTTCAGGATGTAACCCTTCTCTAAACAGAGGGATGGTCTAGTATCCCTCTCAACTACCAGTCTCTGAAGGCTTTAAGGTGTGTGGACCTGGAAGGGAAGTGTTTGTGCAGGCTGAAATGTGCAACTTGAACAAAGGCAGCCATCCCTTCATAAATCAATCAATCAATGCATTTATATAGCGCACTACTCACCCGGAGGGTCTCAAGGCGCTGGGGGAGGGGGGGGGGGTCCGCTACTGCCAGGTCTTGAGATGTTTCCTGAAGGCAAGGTGGTCCTGGGTCAGGCGGAGGTGGGTTGCGAGGGAGTTCCAAGTCTTGGCGGCCAGGTAGGAGAAGGAACTTCCTCCTGTGGTGGCTTTTCGGATCCGGGGGACGGCGGCGAGGGCGTGGCTGGTCGATTGAAGCTGGCGTGTGGGAGCGTAGAAGTTGAGGCGGCTGTTGAGGTATGCTGGTCCTTGGTTGTGCAGGGCTTTGTGTGCGTGGGTGAGGAGACGGAAGGTGATTCTCTTGTTGACCGGGAGCCAGTGCAGATCTCTCAGGTGTCCGGAGATGTGGCTGTGACGGGGGATTTCCAGGATGAGTCGTGCTGAGGCGTTCTGGATCCGCTGGAGTCTCTTCTGGAGTTTGGCGGTGGTTCCGGCGTAGAGGGAGTTGCCGTAGTCTAGACGGCTGGTGACGAGGGCCTGGGTGACCGTCTTCCGGGTCTCGGTGGGGATCCACCGGAAGATCTTACGTAGCATGCGCAGGATGCTGAAACACGATGAGGAGACAGCGTTGACTTGTCTGGAAATGGAGAGGGAGGAGTCCAGGATGAACCCCAGGTTGCGTGCGTGGTCTGTTGGTTTGGGTGCGCTGCCCAGGGCGGGGGGCCACCAGGAGTCGTCCCAGGTGGAGGGTGAGGACCCCAGGATGAGGACTTCCGTCTTGTCCGAGTTCAGTTTCAGGCGGTTGTTCATCATCCACTTGGCTACTTCTGTCATCCCTTCGTGCAGGTTGGCTCTGGTGGTTGCGGGGTCGTTGGTGAGGGAGAGGATCAGCTGGGTGTCGTCGGCGTAGGAGATGATGTTGAGGTTGTGTTGGCGTGCGATGGCAGCAAGGGGGCTCATGTAGACGTTGAAGAGGGTTGGGCTGAGCGAGGAGCCTTGAGGAACGCCGCAGATTACTTCGGTGGCTTCTGATCTGAACGGGGGGAGGCGGACTCTCTATGTCCTTCCGGCGAGGAACGAGATGATCCATTCCAGTGCCTTCTCCTGGATTCCGACGTTGCTGAGGCGCTGCACTAGGGTGCGGTAGCAGACAGTGTCGAAGGCCGCGGAGAGGTCCAGGAGGATGAGGGCCGCTGTTTCTCCGTTGTCGAGCAGGGCTTGGATGTCATCGGTGGCTGCGATCAGGGCGGTCTCGGTGCTGTGGTTGGCCCGGAAGAGGTCGAGGGATCCGTTCGTCTCGAGGAAGGCGGCCAGCTGCTTGTTGACGGTCTTCTCGATGACTTTTGCAGGAAACTGGAGCAGCGAGATGGGGCGGTAGTTCTTGAGGTCGGTGGGGTCGGCTGATGGCTTCTTTAGTAGAGCGCTGAGTTCGGCGTGCTTCCAGCTCTCCGGGAAGGTGGCGGTGTCGAAGGAGGTGTTGATGATGTCCCGCAGGTGGGGTGCGATGACCCCGTCGGCCTTGTTGAAGACGTGGTGAGGGCAGGGGTCGGTCGGAGATCCAGAGTGGATGGAGTTCATCGTGCGGATGGTGTCTTCGGTGCTGATCGGGGTCCAGGCGCGGAGGGTGGTGGTGGGGGGCGCTGGTTGTCGTGGCGTGCGTCAGTTGCTGTTGTGTATGTCCGCGATCTTGTTGTGGAAGTAGGAGGCCAGGGAGTTTCAGAGGTCTTGTGAAGGGGTGATGTCGTTGTTTCCGGCGTTGGGGTTGGAGAGCTCTTTGACGATGTTGAAGAGTTCCTTGCTTTTGTGTGCGTTGTTGTCCAGTCGTTCCTTGAATGCAGACTTCTTGGTGGCGTGGATCAGTTGGTGGTGTTTTCGGGTGGCAAGCTTGAGGGCAGCCATGTTGTTCGGTGTTGGGTCTCTGGGCCAGGCTTTCTCGAGGTCTCTGCAGTTTTTCTTGGAGCTCTTGAGTTCGTCGGTGAACCATGGGGCTTTCTTGCTGCAGGGTCTGCTAGGCGGGGTCTTCAGAGGGGCGAGGTCGTCTGCGCAGTCGCTGATCCACTTTGCGAGGTTGGTGGCCGCCTGGCTTGGGTTTGTTGTGCTGGTGGGAGGGTTCATGCTCAGGGAAGTCGTGAGCTGGTCGGCTGTGATCTTGTTCCAGCTTCTGCGTGCAACCTGTTGCTGGTGGTGGTGGATCGTGGTCCTTCTGAAGCTGAAGTGGACGCAGCTGTGGTCCGTCCAGTGGAGTCCGATGGCGTGGCTGAAGGTGATGTCCTATCTGGATGAGCTGTCGTTGTAGTTGGGACTCCCTAAAGGTCAAAGTGGAAAATGCACACACTTGAACACACACCTATCTTTCCATTTCGAGGATGAAACAAGGAGCCTCAATTAAGTGTACCTTTAACCGATGGGGGAGGGGGCATATAAATCAGGGCGATTAGTACACCCAGTCTACATTACTGTAGATATGCTGTGCATGTCAATCAACCGCCAACCATAACCTCATTATGTGATGAGATGAATATATATTACTGCAATAAAGTGTTTTAAAGATCGTGTGGCCAGACCATTTTACTTTGAGTCCTGTCTAATATCTATTTTTATTTCGTAGTTATTCCCAGGTATTGAGAGTGTGCGAAAAGGTGAACAGTTAGAGATTCCAATTAACAGTTTTTGGAAAAACCCTGCCGACATTGTAGGATTTTTCTAGAAAGTGAAGACTTGTGCACAGTCAATCTGTATAGTAAAAGTTTGCTCTTTCTCAGTGATTTTTAGATGCTGCCTACTTTCATATAAGCCTTTATTTTTAAGTGTTTGAAGCTTTGATGACTAATTCTAGTTTTTGTCTTGCAGTTCAGTTTCACATTGCTCACTTGTATGAAACTCAGGTGAGTGTTTAGGTTGTTTAACGTTGTGTAAACTACCATTACCCAAAATGATTAAATTGTTAATGAATTGTAAGTTTAGATTAACTGTTTATGTCCACATGTACATTGTTTTTATAGTAGTGACATAATGTTCGCAATTGAATGCGTGTGAAGATTAGTCTGTTCAGAGATCAATATTTACTCGCTCAGTCTTTGATTGTATCACCTGACACAAGGTTGCTATTACAGTTGGTTCAAGGTAGTCATGTATGTTTAGCGGTTGCTGCATCAGTCTCCAATTAGGGGACTGGAAGGGAATGTGGTTGATGGAGGATTTCTAATAAAATGGGAACAAATTAATTCAGATCAGTTGATAATGTATAGTATGAGATGGACAGGGTATAATTATAAGTAGTACAGTTTGAGAAGCCATCTAAATGTAAAGGACACATTTGACAAGCTTCTTTATGAAGGGAGTTTGTTGGAACTGAGTAACAAAAGAACCAATTGAGCAACCACTTGTTTTTTTCTGATGTCTTGGAAAGACAAAAGCTTAGGACAGCCTAGGTTGTCGCAATTATATCAAGTACGTGAAGAATTTGAGAATTCCCTTTATCATAAGACCCCTCTCAGACAATGGACATGTATTCTAGAAATTCTGGATTTCAGCTGCATGTTTATTCAAAGCACCTGCATTATAATCATAAGGTGAGGCCTACACTTCTAACTTCATGTACTCCTCTTCTGCCTTATATTTACATCTCAAGTATTTACAGTGTCTGATGTGAGTATTCTGAAGAAATGTGTTCATGTTAATCTTATCCCTTCTGGGGCGAATGATTAATTTGAGATCCTTCTTAGCAAGTAACTGCTAAGTGAATCACAGGGTCTCATCACGGACATAAGCTGGGCAGTGGCTGTGCATTGGTCCACTTAGGTGAAGGAAAGTCGTCAGATTGTCTTTAGTCATGTGTAGCATGCCATATTCCATGTGTGCAAATAGATGGATTCCTACATTAAGAAGTAGCTTTTCTTTACTTGAGATTCAAAATTGATTTACAATTTTCTATACTTGCCACAAAATATTTTATGCAGAAGGATTTTGTTTTGTTCACTGTACAAAGGTAGGACTTGCACATTATCACCTCTTATCATGCTTTAAAAAAAAAATCTTCCTTTTCCTGGGGAAAAAACAGACGTGAAGGAATCTCCTTTCTTACACAAATACCTTATCCAAGTGGACTCTGGTCTTCGCCAAGAATCCTCTAATTTGCACATGTAGCATAAATAAGCATGGGAGATATACAGTCTTTATTCTCTTTAAGCACTTCTAGCGCATTTGCTAGGAAACCATGCATGCAGCACTGCACAGGGAACGTAAAGGAGCTCAATCAGAAATGTAGTGGTCCTTCCGAAAACTATTTAACTAAATGATTATTCATACTGGTGGGTATTGAATTTGTCGAAGTAGATTATTTCTAAGTGCATGCGGTTATCTTTTTGTAACCTGTACATGAGGAGCAAGTCATTTCTGTTAACTATACATTTAATCTCTTGCAGAGAAAGTATCATTCTGCAAAAGAAGCTTATGAACAACTATTGCAGACGGAAAACCTTCCTGCTCAGGTCAAGGCAACTGTTTTGCAACAGTTAGGTATGTACAACCATTAATACTTTTTTTTCTAAATGTTTCATTGTAAGCGAGTGATGATACCGAACATGAAAAGCATGGCTCATTTACTGGATTCTCATGCTCTGCATCTATTCCCCCATCTATTGATTGGGTCTGTAATTGTGTTTTGTCCTCCTGCCTCGCTATTTTTTTTGTGTGGGTGTTGTTGACCACCATTTGGTGGTAAGCCCATCCCTTGTGTGATGTCAGTCGGCACCCTGTATGTTCCTGTGCATCACCGCCATATTGAGACTTTTTTTTCTTGTGGTTTCCGTCGAAACCACAAGAATCCCTGAAAGACCTGGATCTTACCAGCTACGATGAAGAAAATGTTGAAGCTGAACCGGCACAGAGAGAAGAGTCGGGTGCTGAAGATAGCATCATTGAAGTAGAAAGAGCAGAAGCCACGATGAAAGCGGTGAGGGACTAAAAAAATAGGGACGTAATAGTCGAAGGCCACATCTGCGTCAAAACAAACAAGGACCAAAGTTAGGCACAAACACAAAGCCATACCGGTCTCGAACAAAGTACACCGAAAGGGGCAAGCATTCGAAACAAGCCTAGACACCGATTGCTTAAGGAAAGGATCTTGGAGGCAAAAGAGTCAGAGCGGATCACGTCAAAGAGGAAGCATCCTCAATGACAGATGACGAACGATCGCTCAGTATGGAAAGGAATGATTTGAAGCTGAAATAGCACTCCTACTGCAGAAGGAGCTTGACTCCAAAACTCCCTACTCCCACAGGACAGAGACCAGGCCGGTTAAATGACGAGTGGCAGGACAGAGAAGCTGAATCCCCGAAGGATTCGACCAGCCCATGTACAATGGACCTATCAAGATGGTGGAAGACACATATGGGGGCAAGCTGGAGCAAGAGAGGGAGGATTTATAGTAAAACAAGGACCCCCTGAATTCGGATAATGTTCCTAGGACCGGGCTAATACAATTTTAAGAAAAATTTCCTAGGCAACAAATGTCCTGAGCATGCTCAGGTAACCAGTTCAATAGTATGTATATGAACACCTCTATGCACTGACTTAACGACAAGTTATTTAAAAATATATATTTTTATTCAGAAATATTTCATACATCAGAATCAAAGTTTAAATGTTAAAATAGGTAGCCCCAAAGTGGAACTAGTTAAAAATAAATTAATATGCACAGTCAAACATAAAAAAGATTCTATATGCATTAAATCAATATACACATGTCAAAAACTCGATTTTTCAGTTGAACCATAAATAAATAGTCATAATTTGCAAGAGAGGGAGGAGTCATGCTTCCTCCTTGAAATCTGACGCCATCTTATACGGCAAACCTATTCCTGCCCTTGCTCCTCCGCATCATAGACCAGGGCAAGGAGGCTTTTTGGCAACCCTCCACAGCTAGGGCGATTGCCACTTAAGTGGAAAAGAAATACAAGCATCCGGCTTGGAACCCACAGTACATCAATGGGAACACACCTGAGAAATCTGTCCTAGTGGTCACACCCAGATAGAGGAATAACGCCCCCACTTCGAATGGCCCTCCTCTAGACAAAGAAAGCAGGAGGATGGACATGATGGGGAGAAATATTGTAAGGGAGGCAGTGACCCAGTGGAGAATTGCAAATTAGAGCACTCATCAGATACAACCACATGCAGTGGGTAGAAATGGAAGGCTTAATGCAACACTTTGCAGGGGACTTCCAAAAAGAGCAAAGGCAGTGATACAGTAAGGCCTAATCCTGCCTCTAGTCTACACTGGATGCAACGGACACCACAAGCAAGCAGATGTGCATGGGGACCATGCTGAAAAGGTACTAATGGCTCAGTATCTTTGGATTCAAGGCCGAGGTACAATCTTCAATGATAAATATGCCTTTTACATGGAAGGCTGTCTTCTACTCCGGTGTGGATGAAGCACCCTCCTGTGGAGAAGTGTAGCTCAGTGATTAGAATGGCAGACCCTGATGCAGAGATCTAGCCCGGGACCAGGATTCAATTCCCTGCCTCGGCAGGGTCTTGGGCTCAAAATTCCACGGACCTGATAATTCTCGCCTCGGTGCCTATTCCAATCATGGAGTCCCACTCTGCAACTCTGGGCAATAGCTTGCTTAATCTCCACAACGGCCCCCACAACGCTAAGGATGCCTGGCCTCCACCTTGGGGGTGCCCAGGAGTGGACGCCTCACAGGGAAAGCCAGGATGGGTTCCACAGCGGTATTCGTACAAGCGCCTTGAGACCCTTGCGGGTAAGTAGTGCGCTATACAAGTATCAATTTTACCCTGTCAAATTAAGGACAATGAAACTGCTATGGCCATGGGGGCCTTACAGATCAGCGGGTCCTTAAGGAGGGGAGGTATCTCCATCAGAAGATCATCAGGCAAAGCGGGTTTCTCAACAACCCAACACCACCAGCAGCCAGGTTTCAATCAAGAGGTTGCACAGCAACCTTCTCAGCAACAGTGGCAACTTCCAACGAGGCATCCCTTCCACGGTAAACCCAGAGGCATTGGACTACCCACGAGGGAAGGAACCACCAAGTGACTAACACGGCCAGTAGGGGATAGAATAGGAGGAATCTTATAGGAATGGAAGGCACACCTCAGACAATTAGATCTTATCCAGTATTAGGGGTGTCTTTCATAGATTCACATGCCTGAATCATTCCCCGTCGTCGAGACGGGAGCCTCCGGTAAATAAAAAAGTAATGTCCATAGACATACATAGAGAAAAAGGGTCTAAGGGCCTCCCCTTAGTAGCCTTTCCTTGTCCTTATGTAAAAAGGACCAAACTCTCAGTCAGCCAATCAGCTCCGACCTCCTTCTAGAACCTTCCTGGGAGGAGCCTCAGTCCCTCAGATTTTCTACCGCACGTTGTGCTAGGGAGTCTCCAGCCTGAGCTCTCCTCAGGATTACTCAAAATCCATCAAACTTTCTTGGAAAGTGTTCTCTGAACCCTCAACTCTTCAAGGACTATTTCACTACACTGTCTTGACAGTAAGTGTGTTTTTTCCACTGCTTCTTCCATGTCTGACTCGAAGAAGAAAGCCCTGTTCAGGGCCTGCTCTTCCTGTAGCAAGAAAAAAATCCATGTGGATGATCAGCACGACCTGTGCTTGTATTGCCTTTACCCGGACCATGTCTCCGACAAATGCAAGATTTGTAGGTCTTTTCAGAAAAAGACAGTGAGAGATAGGGAAGGTCGCCTTCTTATTTGGCTGGACAGGCTTAAGGACAGAGACAATCTGGACTCCTCTGTGAGCAGTGTTTCCAGGACCTCAGCTGTCTCTCAAAAGAGGCCTAGGGTGTCTTCCCCTGGCCCCTCAGACACTCCTCCTACGAAGACCCACAAAAAGTCTTCAGAGGCGAGATCTGCGACATCTTCAGTGTCTGCTAAGGAATATAAAACCTTTAAGAAGCCTGCTCCGTCCTCTAGACAAGCCCAGAGGACTACCTCAGTCACGACCACAGTGTCTACCACATCAGCGTCGTCGCCTTCAGCGTCGACGACGACGACTACGTCCTCCTCATCTTCAGGTAGACCTGTTTCTTCTATTATTCTTCTAAAATTGTCGTCGACGACAAAGACCATGTCGACAACGAAGATTACACCGTCGACGACGCCGTCGTCATCGACGAGCCCATAGTCGTCGAAGGCGCTACAAAGGATCCCACCGTCGACGACGAAGGTGTCGACGAGAGACTCGACGACGAGGACGTCGTCTAAGAAAGCACCGTCGACGACGACTTCGCAGTCGTCGACGACCAAGATCCCATCGCCCACTCCACCGTCGTCGATGACCCCGTCGACGAAGACTCCGTCGACGAAGGACTCGACGACGACACCAAAGACTCCGTCGACGAAGGACTCGACGATGACACCGTCGACGGAGGGCTCGTCGTCGAAGGGGGCACTGCCGGAGCCATGGAAAAAATCGAAACTGGTAGAGGTATCGACCCTGATGCTGCCGCCGTCGACGGTTCCCTCGACGACGACAGGCTCTGATGTGCAGTCTGGCAAGCCTAACAAACCACAAATTACCCCGGAAACAACGTCTCCGAGCAAAGTGGAAAAGCAACCACCTCAGGAAATCTTCCAAAGCGAAGAATCCGAAGAGGATGACCATCTGGATCCCGCTACTTCGGTCTCGGACCTTAACATCAAATGCCAAAGCACTGATGAGGAGCAGGAAGACTTCACCTATCAGGAACACTCTGTCCATACTAGTGTCCGCACGGAAGTCACCCCCATGATATGCTTACCGGCGACCCTTGTTGATGACTTAAGATTCCTTGTACAAGATTACAAGCAACGCTTTCCAGAGGCGGACAGAGGCGGTCAAGCGCCTAAGATTCATGCGCCTGAGGACAAGGGGAATCAGACACCTACAGTCCAAGTACCAGTGTCCGCACCAAAACAAACTCAGCATCACCCTGAAACCCACCATGACGTCCAGCCTCAGGTGGTGGTCTCTTCGGACGATGATGAGGAGGAACTAGAGAAAGGAGAGGTCCAGGAGGTACACTCGGACCACTCAGACCAGGATGAAGAGGATGAATATGTAGCATCATCCCCAGCTTCACCACAACCCCGTCAAGCGGACTCCCCGCCTGTGGACATTGCCGGCTTCCATAAGCTTGTGGAGAGAGCAGCGCAGAGATTCCATATGGCTGTGGAATCAACAGAAACGGACTGTTTCTTACACGATTTTAAGGAACAGACTCAAAAGTCCGCAAAGGCTATTCCAATTATCGAATTTTTGTGGGAACAAGGAAAGAAATTAATGCTGACACCTGCTTCTGTACCGGCGGTTGTTCCACGCCTAGACAAGAAATACAGAGCACCACTTATTGCGGCGGCTTGCCTCAATGGTCACCCCAAACCAGACTCGGTGGTGACGCAGGCGGCCCAGAAACACTCCCGCAACCATTCCTCACCACTGTCCGCTCCCCCGGACAAGGAGGGCAGGAAACTTGACACGATTGGAAAACGTTTCACATCCACATCGGCCATGACCATCAAGGTGGCCAACTCCATTGCCTTGTTGGGGCGTTACAATCGCCAGCTCTGGGAGGACATAGCCCCTTACGTGAAGGAACTACCTGACGCAGTCCAGGGTGAGGTGAAGGTGCTCCTGGTGGAAGGTCAATCTTCAGCAGCGGAACTAATTGACTGTGCTATCGACGCAGCCATGACAGGCTTCCGTCAACTTGCGGGGGCTGCAGTCCTACGACGCCAAGGATGGCGGAGAGCGACATCATTCCGCCAGGAAGTACAATCGAAGGTTCTGGACATGCCCTTTGACGGGCAACACCTTTTTGGAGAAAAAATCGACGAGGCACTGCAGGCCATTAAGAAGGACACAGACACTGCAAGGGCACTGGGCACTCAGTCCAGAAACCAGTCCTTTCGGGGCAACAGATCCAGAGGACAGTCCTCTTATCGAGGCTCCTATCAGAACAGGTCCTCGTTTTCATACAATCACAAAAGCCAATACCAAAACAAACAGCAACAAGGCCGCCAGTCTTCGTTTGGAAGATCTAGCTACAGAGGTAAAAATACCAAGAGGGGCGCTGGCGGCCGCCAGTGACCGATTACTCCAGCCAGTCCAAGCACCCTCTCCATCCTTTCAAATTGGAGGAAAACTGACCCATTTCCTCACCAATTGGCAGTACATCACCACGGACCGGTGGGTTCTTCAAATTATTCGATTCGGCCATTCTCTCGAATTCACCTCCATCCCTCCCAATACCCCTCCACGCAGACTGACGCACAAACACCCGCGCCTGCTTCTCAAGGAACTTTCGACAATGCTACAGAAAGGGGCAATCGAAAGGGTGCTGGCATCCTCAAAGGGGAAAGGATTTTACTCTCACTTCTTTCTTGTACAGCAAAAACAGAACAAGTGGAGGCCCATCCTGGATCTCCGGGCGCTCAACACCTTCCTACGGAGCCAATCGTTCAGGATGGTGACGATTCAAGAAATTCTGGGCATTCTAGAGAAAGGAGATTTCATGACCTCATTAGATCTCCAGGATGCCTACTACCACATCCCAATCCTCAGAAATCACCGGAAATTCCTGAGATTCGAGGTGGTGGGCCGTCACTATCAGTTCAAAGTCCTGCCATTCGGCCTCAAGTCCGCGCCGCGGATTTTCACGAAGTGCCTTGCGCCAGTGGCAGCCTTCCTGCGTCAACTGGGCCACCAAGTCGTCCCCTACCTAGACGACTGGCTGGTGAAAGCACCCTCACCTGGAGACGCAGTCACATCCTCCAACGCCTGCACCAATCTCTTTCAGAGACTGGGATTGACGCTCAATCTCAAAAAATCCTGCATGGTCCCCGCAACGAAAATTACCTTCCTAGGGGCCACATTGGACACAGAGTGCACAAGAGCCTTCCCCTCGAAGGAGAGGACGGACAAGATCTTATCCCTGGCCACGGCTGTGGCAGCAAAAACACACCTAAAAGTTTGGACTTACACCTCCCTCCTGGGGATGATGTCTTCCTGCATACTCCTCATCCCGCACTGCAGACTCAGAATGCGGCCCTTGCAGGAAGCACTCACGAGCCAATGGACTCAAAGTACTGGCTCCTTCGAAGACATTATTCGGATCACACCAAAAATGTCCAAAGCTCTGCAATGGTGGAAACGTCGCCAGAATCTAACTGTAGGGTTACCGTTTCTCCTTCCAGCATCACCTCTAGTGATAACCACAGACGCCTCCCTAGAGGGATGGGGCGCTGTTCTCCAGGACCTTCGGATCAGCGGCAAATGGGACACTCAGGAAAAATCGCTCCATATAAACCTTTTGGAGCTAAGAGCCGTGTATCTGGCTCTCCAGGCCTTCTTGCCACGCATCCAGAACTCCCCGGTGCTCGTCAGGACAGACAATACCACGACGATGCACTATCTCAACAAACAGGGGGGAACGCGTTTGCTCTCTCTCTCACGCGAATCGCAAAAGATCTGGAACTGGCTAGTGCTGCACGGAATCCCGCTCAAAGCGGAATATGTCCCAGGAAAGGACAATACCATCGCGGACGCCCTGAGCAGGCAAAAATCCCTCTCCCACGAGTGGGAACTTTCAGACAGCGCCCTCACTCACATCTTTTCTCTATGGGGAGTCCCGAACATCGACCTCTTTGCCACCAAGAGGAACGCCAAATGCCCAAGCTACGCAAGTTGGCATCCCCAACAAGGATCACTAGGAAATGCATTTTCCATCGGATGGTTCAGCGCCTTTGCATACGCTTTTCCTCCATTCCCGATGATCCCACGGCTCCTCAGGAAGATGAAGGTGGAACCCTGTACCCTGATCCTAATTGCCCCGTTCTGGCCGAGGCAACACTGGTTCTCGGATCTGCTTCGACTCTCCATCAGATCACCGATTCGCCTGAAACAACACCCGAACCTCCTGACGATGTCCAACGGGCAAGTGCAGCACCCGAACCTCCAATCGCTCAAATTATCAGCCTGGCTCCTGAGCACAGAGTTCGGTGGCCTGAATATCTCACAAGACTGCAGGGATGTATTAGCCAAAGCAAGGGTAGACAGTACGAACAAAACCTACACTCTCAAATGGAAGAGGTTCTGCATTTGGTGTTCCGACCAGGGCCTACGGCCCCTCGCCATCACCCCTGAACAGATATTACCATACCTCCTGCATTTGGCTCAGTCGGGACTGGCGCATGCGTCCATCAAGGTTCACCTGGCGGCTATCTCGAGGTTCACCAGAACTGTCACAGGACCTTCTCTGTGGTCAAGTCGGCTAGTCAAGCAATTCCTCAAGGGGCTATACAGATCCTTTCCGAGGCCTCGGAAAGTACCTCCTACATGGCAGCTTATTCTGGTACTCAACCAACTCATGCGTCACCCGTTTGAGCCCATTCATCGGGCATCTCTTAAACACATCTCATGGAAGACAGCGCTCTTGCTCGCTCTAACATCTGCCAGAAGGGTTAGCGAGCTGCAAGCTTTGTCCATTCAGGAACCATATATGCAATTCAGACATGACAGGGTGATACTGCGACCAAACCCTAAGTTCATTCCAAAAGTACCTTGGGACTTTCATCTCAATGAACCAATAGTCCTTAAGTCCTTCTTTGCCAACCCTTCAACAGCAGCGGAAAGGTCGCTGCATTCTTTGGACCTTATGAGATGCCTAAAGTTCTACCTGGACAAGACTAAGGCTCTCAGGAAATCTTCACAACTGTTCGTGGCATACAGCAGACCACGAATGGGCCTGCCTCTCACGAAGCAAAGCATCTCCAGATGGATCTCCTCTGCGATTTCATTCTGCCACGACAAGGCCGGCCGGCCTTTGAATGATCATGTTACTGCTCATTCCACCAGGACAATGTCCACGTCAGCAGCACTGTTTGCTGGAGTGCCGATCCTGGACATCTGCAGAGCGGCGACCTGGAAGTCACCGCATACTTTCTCAAGACACTACTGCCTGGATATCGAACTCCAGAAAGATGCGGCAGTGGGCCAGGCGGTGCTTCGCCATCTCTTTCAGTAAGGTGAGCCTTCCTACATCCCGCCTTCCAGGGATGCACATTCTTGCTCTGATGATGTTTTATCTATGCTGTCTCCGTGTTGTATGATATTATATGCATTATCTAACATGACGGCAGAGCAACTCTACTTTACAAATGTGCTACTATGATGGCTAGCTATTCTGATTCAGGCATGTGAATCTATGAAAGACACCCCTAATACTGGATAAGAAATGCGTTACTTACCTGTAACAGCAGTTATCCAGTATTGGTGTCTTTCATAGATTCACATGCAACCCTCCCGCCTCCCCTGGAAGGACTCACTTCCCTCTCGGACTATATTACGCCAACCTAGCTGGGTGCGTACGAAAATCTGAGGGACTGAGGCTCCTCCCAGGAAGGTTCTAGAGGGAGGTCGGAGCTGATTGGCTGACTGTGAGAGTTTATTCCTTTTTACATAAGGACAAGGAAAGGCTACTAAGGGGAGGCCCTTAGACCCTTTTTCTCTATGTATGTCTATGGACATTACTTTTTTATTTACCGGAGGCTCCCGTCTCGACGACGGGGAATGATTCAGGCATGTGAATCTATGAAAGACACCAATACTGGATAACTGCTGTTACAGGTAAGTAACGCATTTCTTAAACATCGTAAAACAGGATTACTGCATAGAACTCATCAGACCACCTAAAGATGAGAACATTAAGGGAGCAATAATTCACACAGTTGTGAGAGGTCAAAGCACAGAGAAATACCCACAGAGTGAGTCAGGCAGTGGTATCTGCTCAACAGATTTCCTAGTACCAAAACTAGACTCC